>NC_041391.1:696623034-696656631 GCF_002162155.2 Triticum dicoccoides | reverse complement strand
ACCCCCGACACCCTGACACCACACCCCGACACCTTGACACCACCCCGACCTGACCCCGACACCCAGACACCCTGACACCCCGATCGACCCCAACACCCTGCCACCACACCCCGACCCCGACCCCGACGGGGTCATATATTTGTGAATTATGAGTTAGGTCATATATTTTCTGATTTTGTTATGCAAAACATCATATATATATATGTGTGTGTTTGTCATCATATATATATTTTGTGTTGATCGAGTGGATTTAAATGTGCAGTTGTTTCGTCGCTGCGACGGTGTGGTGTTTGACGACCCTCCCTGTGCGTTCGACGAGCTCCGCCCCTGCGTTTGTTGGTGAGCACAAATGACATCTCCTCCTCCCCCCTTCATTTGCTCTGTTCCGGTCTTCATGCCGATGAAACTTGCTAGCTATAGGTGTCAATCATCAGTATGCGTAACCACTATGCGTCTCCCGTTCGAAAGGGTTACATCTATAAATATGCATGCATTTGCATATTTATAATCGTGATTCTTTCAAATTGTCCAACGTTATCCATGGACAGCTCGAGTATGTGTAGATTGGGTTTGTTTTCCCATATGCTTTGCTCCGCATCTGATGCAGAATTTCGTCAGTGCCTCCCTGTTGTTCTCCGGGTACACATCCTCTTTCCTTATTGCCAAGATGTGTATCAGGAGAATAATGGGGAAGTGCTGCCGAAATTTTGCGTCGGATCCAGAGCAGAGCATGGGAAAACGAACCAAATCTACACATACTCAGGTGGGATTATGACCTATCTTTACCTATTAGCGTGTAGGTTGCATGGACGTAATAGAACTGGCAAACTCCATTAACTGATGGATATGGTTTGCTTAATTATGTATATATTTCTTGTGTGTCCAGTAGGAAGTCAATATGAGTGATCGTGCGTGGATGTACACCGGTTACACTAGTCAGTATATTTGGACCGAGGAATGGTTAACAAAAATCAAGGGGTTCGTTAGAGCCGCATTTGCAAATGGCTAGAAATTAAGCTAGTGCCCCTGTTTCCGGTGCGACAACTATAATCAGAGGGACGAGCTTCAAATGAGTAAACACCTGTAGAAGTTTGGTTTTACGCCTGGTTACACAGTCTAGACATTACATGGTGAGTCTACCCAACATGCTAGAGCCGAGGTGGTTCGTCGTCGCACCGACGAGCATGGTACCGGGATGGAAGACATGGTGCAAGACTTTGACGATGCTCGGGACTCGGACGAGGAGATGGAGGAATCTGCAAAGGCCTTCATTGAAAAGTTGGAGTTCTCAAAATGTCCTCTCCACGAGCACATGGAGCTTTGTCAGTTGGATGCCATCTCACAAATAATGGCATTGAAGTCTCAATTCAACTTGGGCACATAATGCTACGATGCGATGATGACAGTATTCGGATGATTTCTACCCAAAGGCCATGTGCTACCTACAAACATGTACCAGTCAGACAAAATCCTCCGTGCTCTTAAGATGCCCTATGAGAATATACATGCCTGTGAGAAAGGATGTGTCTTATTTAGGCGTCAGTATGAGGACTTGAACTATTGTCCCGTTTGCAATTCTTCTAGGTATGTTGTTGTAGACAACGGTATGGGTGAGAAGACACAGACCAAAATACCCGTTAATGTTCTTCGGTATATGCCAATCATACCAAGACTTCAACATCTTTTCATGGTCAAAGAGACAGCCAGACAGATGACATGGTACAAAACGGGCAAAAGAACCGAACTAGATGTAGATGGGAATGTGATGATGGTGCACACATTGGATGGTGAAGCGTGGAAGCGCTTCGATGCATTACATAAGGAAAAATGGCAGATCCAAGGCATCCTCGAGTCGCCGTCAGCACGGATGGGTTCAGTGTGTATGGTCAGACGGCAACCCAATACAGTTGTTGGCCCGTGTTTGTCATTCTACTCAATCTCCCCCGGGGCAGATTATGCAAAGAAAGAACATTTTCCTGACGTTGATGATTGCAGGGCCCAACTATCCAGGGAAGAATATGAATGTGTACATGCAACCACTTAAGGACGAATTGCAAGAAGCTTGGGATAATGGGTTCAAGACATACGACACCTTTAGCAAACATAACTTCATAATGTGTGCCTGTTTCATGTACTCGACGCATGACTTGCCGGCGTATGCGCTATTCGTTGGCTGGTGTGTGCACGGAAGGTTCCCGTGCCCCACATGCAAGGAAGCTCTTGAGTTTCGTTGAATGACGGCAAGGCACAAGTATACTTGCTTCGACTTGCATATACCGTTTCTAGATCCTCCCCATAAGTTCAGGAAAGACAAGAAGAACTTCATCAAAGGTAGAGTTGTCAAACACTCTGCACCACTTGCGTTGACAGGCCAACAGACCCTATATCAGTTAAATGCTCTCGAGCCAGATCCAGAGCGTCCAGGGTATTTCAAGGGGTACAATAAGGAACACGCCTGTGAAAGGACCACGATGTCGCCTAGAGGGGGGGGGGGGTGAATAGGCGTTTTAAAAACTTCTACAGATTTGGCTTAATCCTAATGCGGAAATAAACTAAGAGGGTACTTTTCAAGCACAAATCCTAAATACACTAGGCTCAACTAAGTGCACCAACAACTTACTATAAATTAGATGAGCACGACAAGGATACTAACAAGAACAAGTAAGTTACACAAACTTACTTGAGCAATATGACAAGATATGAAAGTGTATGACACAAGTTAGCAATTCACACTAAACACAAGATATATCAATAGTAGCAAGTATGAATTGTGGGATATAAAGTGTAGGCCTCTAATCTCTTCATGGAAATAGCCAACACAATATAATGAGGACAACAATATATAGTGAATGCAAGGTCAAGATACCAAAGTAAACAATAAGTAGTGGCTAGGGTTAGAGATAACCGAAGACACGGAGACGAGGATGTATCCCGATGTTCACTTCCTTGGAGGGAAGCTAGTCACCATTAGAGAGGTGGATGTTACCACAAAGGCACACCAATGCCACGAAGGCTCACCCTATTCTCCCTTTGAGACAACACCACGAAGGCGTTTCTCAACCACTAGTGGTAGACCTTGAGGTGGCCTCCAAACCTTCACAAACTTTCCGGGGGCAAATCACAAGTTGATTCCTCGACGGAGCACTCCTACCGCCTAGGAGTCTCCAACCTCCAAGAGTAACAAGATCAAGGGGGAAATGCTCAAGACTTGCTCAAATCATGAATTCCTTTGGTCACAAGAGGGAGAGGGAGTGGATCTATCACTTGATTGGAAAATCTCTCAAGAACTCTCACGAATCTCTCTGGGATCTAAGATTTGGTGTAGGAGAAGTGAGAAGGGAGCCTTTTTGTGTTCTAGGGTTCATATGAATGTGTTTCTCAACCTTCTCCCAGGGTGGAAGAAGGTTATATATAGTAGTAGTGCAAATATGGTCGTTGGAGTGTAAGTGGCTGTGTCGGGCCGGACATCCAGGCCTGGGGCCGGACATGCGGGCGCTGTGAAGTGTGCACGCACGTACACAGAAAAACAGGTTATAGGGCCCGGACATCTAGCCGAAGCCCGGACATCTGGCCGAAGCCCGGACATCTGGCCAAACTTGGGGCCCCGGACATCCAGCCAAGGGCCGGACATTCGGCATATACAAACAACATTTCGGTAAGGTTTCTAGACATCTACGGCCGGACATCCGGGCCAGGGGCTGGACATCCGGCGATTTCACACAAATCAGATGCCCTATGTATAGCAGTGGCCGGACATCCGGGGAAAAGCCCGGACATCCGGCCAACACAAAAACTGCAGCCGCCCCAAAAGTAAAACATGCATAACTTTCACATCCGGACTCCGATTTTGATGATCTTGGGCTCGTTTTGAAGCTACGGAAAAGCTCCAGGTCCTTACATAGAGAAACACCCAAGATAAACCAAAATGGAGGGTGCAAAGTATGGAAAGGTAAGATCATATACTTTGGGGAACCTATTTGGCTATGGATTTTCTTTGGTAGATGTGTAGGCATTTTGTATTTGCATTGGATAGGAGTGAAATATGCCTATGTTGGAATATGATGTGAGAAGAATAGAAATAGATGATGTTGACTTGAGCAAATCCATCACTAAGCCCTTTGATCCCCTCTTAATAGTGCGGGATCCCTATAACTCAAGAATCATAAAAGAACTATACTAGATAGCTTCCTGAAACTCATTCTTGAGCATATATCCTTTTCGATGGTCATCGATCCTCACTTCTAAAGCCAAAGGAACTAATACCTTTGACTAGAGCCTTTCACTTGAGCTTTATATTGATGTTTCTTCATGGCTCAAGTTGAAGGCAAGACATTGGAGAAGTCTTCAAGTAGCTTCCCCATACACAATGTGGGAAGCTTTGCTTTGCATTCATCTTCACTTGTACATCATCATTAATTACTTGATGACATCCTTTGATGAGCACCAAGCTCATGAGAATTACCTAACCCACATAACATAGACAACACATAGTATGGGTTAATACACAAAGCACAACTTATAAATTCTTACCATGCCACAATATCTCATGTGGCACATGATATGCGCTTGTGTGTTGTCCATCTTAGATGTCAATCTTTGATCTTCATCTTGGTCAACATTTATATTTTCTCCATGATTAATATTGATGTCTTTAAGGCCCTATTGATATCTTCACTATGCTTCATTTCTTCAAGAGATAATAACCAATATCTTAATTCATCATGACCATATCAATTTTCTCCTTGAATATCATATTGGACCTCATTTGCTCGTTCTCATGCTCCAACATAGTATCTTGAGAGGCACAATGAACTCTTCACTTGAATTACTTGCTTCATGACATACTAATCCATGACTCAACATATGAGCTCATAATGATCCTATCTTCAAGCATATGTAGAATTCTTCTCTTTAATCATTCTCTCAAGATCTTGATCCATCATGGTTCAACCCATAAGCCTTGATGCATGCACAACAATATGTATATGTCATTCATTTGAAATCCATTCTATCTCCTTCTTGCATCACCATGGAATAAACATACTTTAGTTCATCCAATATTCTTCATGCATTGGAAATGGAACTTTCCTTCAAATGTATAACTTAATGAAAACATTAGTCCATTAGGATTGTCATTAATTACCAAAACCACACATGGGGACTACATGTACTTTCAGCCTGGACTCACAAGACATGCTTCTGGGATCTGCCTTACTTCAAAGACCTCCTTTGCCCACATAACATCGACGTGATGCACACTGAAAAGAATATTGCTGAAGCCATTTTTGGTACATTGTTTGGCATAGAGGGGAAATCAAAGGATAATACTAAGGCTAGAGTCAATCAAGAGGAGCTATGTGATAGACCATTACAAAACATGCAAGAACCGAAAGGAAAGCAGAACTGGATGAAGCCAAAGGCATGGTTCAATCTTGGAAGGCCAGCTATGAGGGAAATTATTTTGTGGATGAAAATGCAGTTGATGTTCCCCGATGGGTATGTAGCAAATCTAAAGAGGGGAGCGAGTCTTGAAAAATTGAAAATATTTGGTCTAAAAAGTCATGATTGGCACTTACGGATTGAGCGGATAACGCCGGTGATGTTGTGTGGCTTCATCCCTGAGGATGAATGGCTAGTACTGGCAGAGCTGAGCTATTTCTTCCGTGTTCTTTGTGTGAAAGAATTATCGCCTGGCCTCCTAGAAGAAATGAAACAGTTGGCGCCGAAGTTGATCTGCAAGTTGGAGATGATCTTTCCGCCAAGCTTCTTTAATCGAATGCAACACTTGATTTTGCATCTGCAGACCGAGGCAAGATTGGGGGGGGGGCGTGCAAAATCATTGGTGCTACTCAACTGAGAGTATGCAGAAGACGCTTCGAGCAAAATGTAAAAATAAACGTAGAGTTGAAGCATCGATGGCCAAGGCATTCATCACTGGGGAGGCGGCAAACTTTATGACAGCACACTACGAATCCAATAATCGTCATTTGCATAATGCGAAGCCTCGGTACAATGCTAACAGCCCTAAAAAGGGTCGATCCAACCTCAGCCTATTCAAAGGGAATCTCGCTCCAGCCAGTGGTTGGAAACCAGTATCGTTGGATGTTGAAGAATGGCGTACCATATCGCTGTATCTCTTCAACAACCTAACAGAAGTGCGGCTGTACATCGAGTAAGATCTCGGTACATTGTTTCGCAACTTCTAATTCCTTTGAACTGCTCTTATTCCTGGATATTTGATGCAGTCGATGTTGGGGAACGTAGCAGAAATTCAAAATTTTCCTACGTGTCACCAAGATCTATCTAAGGAGAAACCAGCAACGAGGGGAAGGAGAGTGCATCTACATACCCTTGTAGAGCGCTAAGCGGAAGAGTTCAAGAGAACGGGGTTGAAGGAGTCGTACTCGTCGTGATCCAAATCACCGGAGATCTTAGTGCCGAACGGACGGCACCTCCGCGTTCAACACACGTACAGCCCTGTGACGTCTCCCATGCCTTGATCCAGCAAGGAGAGAGGGAGAGGTTGAGGAAGACTCCATCCAGCAGCAACACAACGGCGTGGTGGTGATGGAGGAGCGTGGCAATCCTGCAGGGCTTCGCCAAGCACCGCGGGAGAGGAGGAGGGATAGAGGTAGGGATGCACCTGGGAGAGGTGAAACTCATGTGTTGGGCAGCCCCCACAACTCAACTATTTATAGGGGAAGGGGAGGGGGCTGCGCCCCCTCTAGGGTTCCCTCCCCAGGGGTGGCGACAGCCCCCAGATCCCATCTGGGTGGCGCCCAGAAGGGGAGAGAGGGGGAGGCGCACCTAGGGTGGGCCTTAGGGCCCATCTGCCTTAGGGTTTGCCCCCCTCCCCACTTCCTTGCGCCTTGGGCCCTGTGGGGGGGCGCACCAGCCCACCTGGGGCTGGTCCCCTCCCACACTTGGCCCATGCAGCCCTCCGAGGTTGGTGGCCCCACTTGGTGGACCCCCGGGACCTTCTCGGTGGTCCCGGTACGTTACCGAAAAAACCCGAAACTTTTCCGGTGACCAAAACAGGACTTCCCATATATAAATCTTTACCTCCGGACCATTCCAGAACTCCTCGTGACGTCCGGGATCTCATTCGGGACTCCGAACAACATTCGGTAACCACATACAAACTTCCTTTATAACCCTAGCATCATTGAACCTTAAGTGTGTAGACCCTACGGGTTCGGGAACCATGCAGACATGACCGAGACGTTTTCTGGTTAATAACCAACAGCGGGATCTGGATACCCATGTTGGCTCCCACATGTTCCATGATGATCTCATCGGATGAACCACGATGTCAAGGACTCAATCAATCCCGTATATAATTCCCTTCGTCTGGCGGTATTGTACTTGCCCGAGATTCGATTGTCGGTATGCCGATACCTTGTTCAATCTCGTTACCGGCAAGTCTCTTTACTCGTTTCGTAACACATCATCTCGTGATCAACCCCTTGGTCACATTGTGCACATTATGATGATGTCCTACCGAGTGGGCCCAGAGATACCTCTTCGTTTACACGGAGTGACAAATCCCAGTCTCGATTCGTGCCAACCCAACAGACACTTTCGGAGATACCTGTAGTGCACCTTTATAGCCACCCAGTTACGTTGTGACGTTTGGTACACCCAAAGCATTCCTACGGTATCCGGGAGTTGCACAATCTCATGGTCTAAGGAAATGATACTTGACATTAGAAAAGCTTTAGCATACAAACTACACGATCTTTGTGCTAGGCTTAGGATTGGGTCTTGTCCATCACATCATTCTCCTAATGATGTGATCCCGTTATCAATGACATCCAATGTCCATGGTTAGGAAACCGTAACCATCTGTTGATTAACGAGCTAGTCAACTAGAGGCTTACTAGGGACATGGTGTTGTCTATGTACCCACACATGTATCTGAGTTTCCTATCAATACAATTATAGCATGGATAATAAACGTTTATCATGAAATTACTTGAACCATTCAATGATTCAGACTTGTGTTTCATCAAGTAAATATACTCAACATCTACTCGAATCATCTGTGAAGTGAGAACATAACGATATTCACTGCATGCCTCAGCACTCATTGGACTGCACACATCATAATGTGTTACTTCCAACAAGTTGCTATCTTGTTCCATCTCACTGAAAACGAGGCTTTTCAGTCATCTTGCCCATGTGGTATGATTTGCATATCTCAAGTGATTCAAAATCAAGTGAGTCCAAACGATCCATCTGCATGGAGTTTCTTCATGCGTATACACCAATAGACATGGTTCGCATGTCTCAAACTTTTCAAAACGAGTGAGTCCAAAGATCCATCAACATGGAGCTTCTTCATGCGTTTTATACCAATATGACTTACATGGCAGTGCCACAAGTAAGTGGTACTATCTTATATCTTTTGGCATGAAAATGTGTATCACTACGATCGAGATTCAATAAACCATTCCTTTAGGTGCAAGACCATTGAAGGTATTATTCAAATAAATAGAGTAACCATTATTCTCCTTAAATGAATAACCGTATTGCGATAGACATAATCCAATCATGTCTATGCTCAACGCAAACACCAAATGACAATTATTCAGGTTTAATACTAATCTTGATGGTAGAGGGAGCGTGCGATGTTTGATCACATCAAACTTGGAAACACTTCCAACACATATCGTCAGCTCACCTTTAGCTAGTCTCCGTTTATTCCGTAGCTCTTTTATTTCGAGTTACTAACACTTAGCAACTGAACCGGTATCTCAATACCTTGGTGCTACTAGGAGTACTAGTAAAGTACACATTAACATAATGTATATCCAATATACTTCTATCGACCATGCCAGCCTTCTCATCTACCAAGTATCTAGGGTAATTCTGCTCCAGTGGCCGTTCCCCTTATTACAGAAGCACTTAGTCTCGGGTTTGGGTTCAACCTTGGGTTTCTTCATTAGAGCAGCAGCTGATTTGCTGTTTCATGAAGTATCCCTTCTTGCCCTTGCCCTTCTTGAAACTAGTGGTTTCACCAACCATCAACAATTGATGCTCCTTCTTGATTTCTACTTTCGCGGTGTCAAACATCACGAATACCTCAAGGATCATCATATCTATCCCTGATATGTTATAGTTCATCACGAAGCTCTAGCAGCTTAGTGGCAATGACTTTGGAGAAACATCACTATCTCATCTGGAAGATCAACTCCCACTCGATTCAAGTGATTGTTGCACTCAGACAATCTGAGCACAAGCTCAACGATTGAGCTTTTCTCCGTTAGTTTGCAGGCTAAGAAAATCGTTGGAGGTCTCATACCTTTCGACGTGGGCACGAGCCTGAAATCCCAATTTCAGCCCTCGAAACATCTCATATGTTCCGTGACGTTTCGAAAACATCTTTGGTGCCTCAACTCTAAACCGTTTATCTGAACTATCACGTAGTTATCAAAACGTGTATGTCCGATGTTCGCAACATCCACAAACGATGTTTGGGGTTCAGCACACTGAGTGGTGCATTAAGGACATAAGCTTTCTACTGTCCGCATAATCGCTACTGTCAACTTTGAACTATATTTTCTCTAGGAACATATCTAAACAGTGGAACTAAAGCGCGAGCTTACGACATAATTTGCAAAGATCATTTGACTATGTTCAGGATAATTAAGTTCATCTTATGAACTCCCACTCAGATAGACATCCCTCTAGTCATCTAAGTGATTACATGATCTGAGTCAACTAGGCCGTGTCCGATCATCACGTGAGACGGACTAGTCATCATCGGTGAACATCTTCATGTTGATCGTATCTACTATACGACTCATGCTCGACCTTTCGGTCTCTTGTGTTCCGAGGCCATGTCTGTACATGCTAGGCTCGTCAAGTCAACCTAAGTGTTTCGCGTGTGTAAATCTGTCTTACACCCGTTGTATGTGAACGTAAGAATCCATCACACCCGATCATCACGTGGTGCTTAGAAACGACGAACTTTTGCAACGGTGCACAGTTAGGGGGAACACTTTCTTGAAATTTTAATGAGGGATCATCTTATTTACTACCGTCGTTCTAAGCAAATAAGATGCATAAACATGATAAACATCACATGCAATCAAATAGTGACATGATATGGCCAATATCATTTTGCTCCTTTTGATCTCCATCTTCGGGGCTCCATGATCATCATCGTCACCGGCATGACACCATGATCTCCATCATCATGATCTCCATCATCGTTTCTTCATCAAGTTGTCTCGCCAACTATTACTTCTACTACTATGACTACCGATTAGCAATAAAGTAAAGTAATTACATGGCGTTGTTCAATGACACGCAGGTCATACAATAAATAAAGACAACTCCTATGGCTCCTGCCGGTTGTCATACTCATCGACATGCAAGTCGTGATTCCTATTACAAGAACATGATCAATCTCATACATCACATATATTCATCACATTCTTCTTGGCCATATCACATCACATAGCATACCCTGCAAAAACAAGTTAGACGTCCTCTAATTGTTGTTTGCATGTTTTACGTGGCTACTATGGGTTTCTAGCAAGAACATTTCTTACCTACGCAAAAACCACAACGTGATATGTCAATTGCTATTTACCCTTCATAAGGACCCTTTTCATCGAATCCGTTCCGACTAAAGTGGGAGAGACTGGCACCCGCTAGCCACCTTATGCACAAAGTGCATGTCAGTCAGTGGAACCTGTCTCACGTAAGTGTACGTGTAAGGTCGGTCCGGGCCGCTTCATCCCACAATACCGTCGAGACAAGATTGGACTAGTAACGGTAAGCATATTGAACAAAATCAACACCCACAACTACTTTGTGTTCTACTCGTGCAAAGAATCTACGCAATAGACCTAGCTCATGATGCCACTGTTGGGAAACGTAACAAAAATTCAAAATTTTCCTACGTGTCACCAAGATCTATCTAAGGAGAAACGAGCAACGAGGGGAAGGAGAGTGCATCTACATACCCTTGTAGATCGCTAAGCGGAAGCGTTCAAGAGAACGGGGTTGAAGGAGTCGTACTCGTCGTGATCCAAATCACCAGAGGTCCTAGTGCCGAACGGACGGCACCTCCGCGTTCAACACACGTACAGCCCGGTGACGTCTCCCATGCCTTGATCCAGCAAGGAGAAAGGGAGAGATTGAGGAAGACTCCATCCAGCAGCAGCACAACGGCATGGTGGTGATGGAGGAGCGTGGCAATCCTGCAGGGCTTCGCCAAGCACCGCGGGAGAGGAGGAGGGAGAGAGGTAGGGCTGCGCCTGGGAGAGGTGAAACTCATGTGTTGGGCAGCCCCCACAACTCAACTATTTATAGGGGAAGGGGAGGGGGCTGCGCCCCCTCTAGGGTTCCCTCCCCAGGGGTGGCGGCAGCCCCCAGATCCCATCTGGGTGGCGGCCAGAAGGGGAGAGAGGGGGAGGCGCACCTAGGGTGGGCCTTAGGGCCCATCTGCCTTAGGGTTTGCCCCCCTCCCCACTTCCTTGCGCCTTGGGCCCTGTGGGGGGGGGGCGCACCAGCCCACCTGGGGCTGGTCCCCTCCCACACTTGGCCCATGCAGCCCTCCGGGGTTGGTGGCCCCACTTGGTGGACCCCCGGGACCCTCCCGGTGGTCCCGGTACGTTACCGAAAAAATCCGAAACTTTTCCGGTGACCAAAACAGGACTTCCCATATATAAATCTTTACCTCCGGACCATTCCGGAACTCCTTGTGACGTACGTGATCTCATTCGGGACTCCGAACAACATTCGGTAACCACATACAAACTTCCTTTATAACCCTAGCGTTATCGAACCTTAAGTGTGTAGACATGACCGAGACGTTTTCCGGTCAATAACCAACAGCGGGATCTGGATACCCATGTTGGCTCCCACATGTTCCACGATGATCTCATCGGATGAACCACGATGTCAAGGACTCAATCAATCCCGTATACAATTCCCTTCGTCTGGCGGTATTGTACTTGCCCGAGATTCGATTGTCGGTATGCCGATACCTTGTTCAATCTCATTACTGGCAAGTTTCTTTACTCGTTCCGTAACACATCATCCCGTGATCAACCCCTTGGTCACATTGTGCACATTATGATGATGTCCTACCGAGTGGGCCCAGAGATACCTCTCCGTTTACACGGAGTGACAAATCCCAGTCTCGATTCGTGCCAACCCAACAGACACTTTCGGAGATACCTGTAGTGCACCTTTATAGCCACCCAGTTACGTTGTGACGTTTGGTACACCCAAAGCATTCCTACGGTATCCGGGAGTTGCACAATCTCATGGTCTAAGGAAATGATACTTGACATTAGAAAAGCTTTAGCATACGAACTACACGATCTTTGTGCTAGGCTTAGGATTGGGTCTTGTCCATCACATCATTCTCCTAATGATGTGATCCCGTTATCAATGACATCCAATGCCCATGGTCAGGAAACCGTAACCATCTGTTGATCAACGAGCTAGTCAACTAGAGGCTTACTAGGGACATGGTGTTGTCTATGTACCCACACATGTATCTAAGTTTCCTATCAATACAATTATAGCATGGATAATAAACGATTATCATGAACAAGGAAATTTAATAATAACTAATTTATTATTGCCTCTAGGGCATATTTCCAACAGTCGATACATCGCCATATTCTCGTATGGAGCGGTGATCCAAAAGGATTCCGTCGAAGAGTATGAGCTTCTGTCTAAGCAAGGAGGCAAATATCCCGGTTTCATCTCTTGGTTAAAAAAACCGGTAATTTCCATTAGACCATTTCATTTCTTTGGCTGATTTGCGACTAATGCAACAATCCTTTCGTATTAAACTTGTAGGCTAATTTAGAGATTATGGATGCCGAATTGAGACAAGTAGCTAATGGTTTTGACTATAAGGTCCGTTCATTTGACAAATACGACATCAACGGGTATCGCTTTCGTACCTATGGCAAAGAGCTATCTATGGCCGACCGAAGGTCTACAAATTTTTGTGTCTCTGCTATCGGCGAAGGAGATATTGAGTATTATGGAAGAGTTGAAGCAATTTATACACTTCAATTCTATGGTGTAAACCTATCAAACGTCGTAGTCTTTAGATGTTATTGGTTCCAGCCGAGGGAGACTAGAAGGACTCATGAACATATAGGGCTAGTCGAAATCAAACAAAGCACCCATTTGGAAGTTCCCGATGTCTATATTACGGCTCAACAGGCAACCCAAGTTTTCTATTTACCATGGGCCCATCAAAGTGATCCAAATCTCAGTGGTTGGGATGTCGTTTATGAAGTGCCGCCACGTGTTAGACCACCTCCCCCCAATGAAGAGGATTATGAACCTCATATTAACCAAGACACATATGATGAAGGAGAATTCTTCCAAGAAACACGTCTTTCAAAAAAAATATTTCTAGAACTGCTCTACTCCACCCAAGAACATTGAAGTAGACAACGATAGTGATGAATCCGACTTAACCCCTGAGCCGGAACAAGAAGAGCCGGAACAAGAAGAAGTTACTGCTGCAGATGACCTGTCAATGCTTGAACGATTACGTAAAGGAGGCCTTCCACATGTTGATGCATTTATTGATGATGATGATGAGCACGTCACTGATAGTGATGGTGATGATGCATTTAATGATCACGAAGCATATATAGACGATTCAGAGTAATATTAGTAATGTGAGGTATTCAATTTTTTATTATGTTCATGATGATCATACACTTAAATTATATACATATTATTCATGTCAGGTATTCAAATTTTTATTATGTTCATGATGATGATACACTTAAATTATATACATATTATTCATGTTATGTATTCAATTTTTTTTATGTTGTACTAATTTCATTTACTTTTTGTCATTGCAGGTGTTGACAGGATGGCGGGCAAGGGTCTAGAGCGCCCCGAGCCTCCTGCGAGCGCTACTGGGAGGGGTGGTTCCATTATTCCATCCCATCCCCTCCGGAGAGCGCTGCTAGACACTATGCAGACATCGGCGGCAGGTGCTTCTTCTTCGGGTGGGAGAGGTCGGGGGGGACGAAGAAGGCGGTTAGAGATGGACGTGGCAGCAGGAGAGGTAGGAAGGCTGCTACGCCTTCCTCGCCGCCACCCCCAGTTGATTCACCCGAGCACAGGACTGCTCCGTCTGACGTGGACCCGTCTCAGACTCCGGTCCATGAGCCTCCAGTCGCTGATCCTTCGCCCCACCAGACTCGGGTCGCCGATCCTTCTCCCCACCGGACTCGGGTCGCCAATCCTTCACCCCACCAGACTCGGGTCGTCGATCCTTCGCCCCACGTGAGTCCGGTCCCAGATTCTTCGTCCCAGAAGATTTCAGTCCCAGAGTCTTCTTCCCACGAGGCTCCGGAGGCTAGTGGCCCTAGTGATGGTAGCGAGGACACCTTTTCTGATGATAGCTACAGCGATGATGAGCTGGTTGAGAAGGGCAAGAAGGTGTACAAGCGTGGCTGTACAAAGCTCCCGCCCGTGCCGACGACCCCGACTAGAGGTGGTTGATTGCGCCTAATAGGTTGAAGTAAGTGCATTTACTCTTTTTTAACCTTTTGCCTTCACATTTCTTCAAATTATTATCTAATGCGTTGGCCTTGTCATACTGCAGGGGCTGGGTACACCCCCGTGGTGTCCGCAGGCCCAACATGGTCCTTGGTCTGATTTGCCGGCAGCACTTCCCTGGGTGGGTCACGTTGCCCGGTGAGGGTCAGGTTCCACAGCTAGCACTGAGATGGGAGCTGTACTCGGTTGCCCCGGCCCCTCCGGAGGAGAGGGTCGCCGGTGTCTTGTGTGAGACGGTGGCCGACATTGTGTTCCGTCGGTTTTGGCTAATTTCTCCTTTACAGAATTAAAAATCAACACTACCTAGTGATTGTACTAATCAGTGTTGTCTTGTTTGATTGCAGACCTTCTACAAGGTTTCAGAGGGAGAACAGGAGGCCGCGTCTATGGTTGTCGAAGCCGAGTGCAAGCGCCTACTTCAGAACTTACGGCACGAGGCTTGGGTGTAGGCCGTTCGAGACTACTACGCCTCGAAGGGTATTAAGAGGGGCAAGAAGAAGTGTCGCGGCAAGTTTCTGAGTAAGGAGAAGTACTTACAAGTAGTTACCTATTCTTAAGGCCTTGAACTTAATTTTCTTGATTTGATTTGTAGGCGTAGCGCTGAAATTTCTCTTGACTAACCTAGGTGCCCCTGAGATGGTGTGCGGATAAGATGGACTGTTGGGAGGCGTTGGTGCATATGTGGTGCTCTCCCCAATGGCGTGTCGAACACCATAGGGCCAAGGATAAGCGTGACCAAATGGTTGGTGTGCCACACCATCAAGAGAACTCCAACATGTTTAAGTACGGGGATCACTGGGTATGTGGTTTGCTACATCATTCATGCAATTTCATTCTTCATGCTATCTTTTTCCCTTCCAAAATGACTTAATATCACTACAAGAAATATGTCAACTTATGACCACCACTATTGGTCACTGAAACGTCACAAATTTCCATTTATGACCTTTTTGTGACCAAAAACAGAAGGTCAAAAGCTGGCCGTCGTAAACTGACTATAGCGACCTTTCTTCTGGAATGGTCAAAAATGTTTACGACCAAAGTATTCCTACTGTGGCGTTTTGGTCACTAGGAACCTCCCCAGGCCACGTAGGCATCCAGCGTGGCAAGCTGATGTGGCACAAGATTCAGCCCGGTTCGATTTGGTGTTCTACATGGGCCGAGCCAATTAATTCGGCCTTTTTAGTTATCATTTTTTTGTTATTCCGGTCTGTTACATGGGCCTGGCCTAATATTTCAGCCTTTTTTGTTTTTGGGTCAAGGCCTTTCTGGCTCAACGGTTTGTATTTTTTTAGGAGATGGGTCCAGTACTCAAATGGGTCCCGATTGTCATGTTCTAATATGTGGGTCCATGTTTTCTATTCATCGGTAAATAAATAACCAATATTCAAATCAAAACAACCAGAAAGCACAGATAATACTTCAAATATCAGCCAAAATAAGTCTGTTACATCATATAACTTAGATACAATGGTAATCGCAGCCACAAGCTCTACAAGTCTCTACAAGTGTAATCGCAACCACAAGCTCTACAAGTGCCCTTTGACAACTTCAAGTAGCCCTTCGGTTTCTATCATTCCCGATTTGAGGAACACACCAGGCTTCAGGGTCTTCTCCATAGTGTCGACCAGAGATCTCACCCTTCATCGGCATCAGAGTGATGCACCTGAACATGGCAGCGAAAAGGATTACCTGCCAAAAGCCAAATTTATACAAGATATCAGCCTTTCAGTGGTGCAGAATATAAGAGAACCATGCTTCAGCATTACAGGGCATGGAAACGTAAAATGCAATTTTTTCACAAAAGGCGTACAATCGCAAATTTACTATCCACAAAATTAAATTGGAAAAAACAAGTGAAACAGTGAAGTGCATGTCAGCCTTAGTGTTTCTATTTCCTACAAATGACTGAGACCATGGTGTTTCAACCTTTTGTAGAACACTATTCTATAACAATATATATTGAGCATGCTATAGCAGAAGCTTGAATTTATGGTTTCTATACTTCTACATTATACATCCTCAGTAATATAGACCTTTTTGCTACATACTGTACACGGCAATAGGAGAAAAATTCTAATAAATTCATTACACGCTTGCTAATAAAAATGACAAGTTAACTACACACCAGGGAACATAAACTTGAGAGGTTGAGATCAAGGCCTATCAACTACATCATATATACGCATTAAAAAAGAAGGCCATATGGACGACCAATGCATCATAATTATCAGTTTTAAACACTACAGGACCAGAAAGTAGGTGCTACTTCAAGTTCTAGAACTCAACCATTCATCAGTAATAGTAGCAATTTAATCTTACTAAAGATAGGCACTACAGCCAGAACTTACACGCAAAGATCCTGGAATTTTATGCACAACACCAGCAGATTAGCTATATGAACACAATACCAGAATTTTATGCATCATGAATGAAGAAATCAAAATAGGATGCTTCGCTTTACTTGTGTGCGGAGGATAAGCAAAAGTAGCAGCACATGCTTTTCCTATTTGCTTTGCTTTCCTATTAGCATCTCCGGTCAATCAAACAGGATGCAGCAAGTGATTACATTAACCCCGATTCAAATATTTGAAGTTCTGGACAATCATTTCATGCAGCCATTCATAAACATACTACTACAAGGGAATTACAACTTTTATTTTAAGCATAATGTTTAAGTACGTAAACTTTCCTCAAGAGTCCCTACACACTACTACTCAACTACTATACGTGCGTAGTACTCTGTCAGTAAGCAGCAGAGGAGATTGAAACGTAAGGACCATGTGTTTGTGTGTAGAAAACACACACAATAAACACTGAACATCACTAGTCACCCTACACACAGCAAGCTTCAGATGTTTAGAACAGATCAACATGTTGAGCAGTTAGGGAATCACGAGAAGGAAGTAGGAGGGTGGATCACGATGGTCTCACCTTGTTGCCATCGTCCTCATCCAACCCCGGCGACCAAGTACACATCCAAGCCAGTTCACGAATCCATGGGTGCTAGCTTGCCTACCAGCACCAGCATTGTGCCCCTGGATGCCACAAAAACAACCTGACTTGTAAGCATAGATAGAGAAGAACAAAAGAGAAACAACACACTAATGCTACAGTGCCTCCGAGTATAATCTTAATATAGCCAGCAACACTTAAAAGAAATAATATCTATAGAAGATTCCATACAAAGTAGAACAGTTGTACTTGGCAATGCACACATAGCTACTGGTAACTGGTTATTTTGGTTCATTGTCAACAAATTAAAAAAGAACCAAAGGAACATACAAAGAGTACAAGAACAAACAAAGCTCATTGTCTGATTTCATTTTAGCTAACAGAATGTTGTGACAGCAAATGTGAAATGCTTGATGATGTACATGAATTCACATTTAGAAGGAAATAACTGAAACTACTCATCATTCATGAACATACATATGTAATCTTAATCTATGAAATTACTGCAGAAAGAACTACTGTAATGGACCATTCATCAACATACATCTATAATCTTAATCTTTTGATATTGTGTTGGAAAGAAAGAACTACTGCAGTTTCATAGTACAACGAAGAAACTGCTGTTGAACTGAAAATACTGCAGAACCAACACCAAACAGCTATTGCAGACAACACTGACAAAGAAGGAGACCGGGGTTGCACTCGCAATGCGCTAGCGTGTAGACCAGGGTTCAGTAATAGGAAACAACTGAATATGACATAAGGATGCAACAAAACTAACATGACAGGGTAACATGGCATTCAGCTACCCCAAACCATCTAGATCCCAAAATCCGGGGCATTTCCCACTCCCAAATTGCTGCATCCTCCAACTTAAAAGGATGCAAACACTTGACAGTAACTCCATCCTAGCTATGTAATTCAAGTTCAGCAACAGAAAACAAAACCGCTGGATATGACAGTAGGATGCAACAAAATTAACATGACACGGCACGGGGACGAAATAAACAAGTTCTAACTGAGATGCACAAAACAGTCTACTGCCTCAACCCATCTGAACCCCGAATCCTAGTACCAGCAATTCAATCGAGTAGAGAGGAGGAGAGGACGAGCTCACCTACAGCCAGAATAAGATCCATGGCTGATACATCCCGACAAGCAGCCATGGTCGAGCACTCCCTCCCCAGGCGCCATCCATCCTTGTTGTCCAGTCTATCTACAATCCATCCTTCCTCCTGCATACCTACAATCGAAGAACAGAGCGGAGGTAGAGAGAGAGAGGGAGAGAAAGAGGAGGGGATGGAGTCACTGGAGGAGAGCTCGAGTACCCCATGGCCACCAGGCGGAATAGCACCATCCAGGGGCTAAGCTACGTGTGAGGGCGCGGCAGATGTCGGGGAGGAGCTGCCAAAGTCGCCGGAGCCATGCTGACGATGGATCTGGAAGGGAGGCGGCGCAGATGTGTCTGATTTGATCTGGGCGGGTCGGGGCACACCGGCGTCAGCCAGGCCCAGCCGCGAGAACGCCTCTGCCAGGCACACCGGCGTCAGATCCGCCCACTCCCTCTGCTCCTCCTCCTCCCCCGGCGCCGCCTCGCCGGCCTCGCGTCTGGTCGCCATCTCGCCTCTGCTCGCTTTTCTCTTCGGGTTGGTGAGCTGGTTGGTTTGGTTGGGTGGTGAGGGAAGGGGAGGGAGAGAGGAGGGGGGGTGTGAGGGAGACCATGAACGACGGCGAGCTCCGCCGGAGGGAGGTGGCGGTGGCGGCGATGGATCTGGAAGGGAGGCGGGGATGGATTGGGTTGCGGGGCTCGCGGTGAGGTGAGACGAGGGAGAGATGGTGAGGGGAGGGAGGGACGAGGTCGGCAGCGGTGGGTGAGGAGGACGGCAAGGTTGGCGGTGACTAAGGAGGAAGGCGAGGTCGGCGGTGGATCGGGAGGCGGCGGAGTGAGATTGGATTGGGAGGTGGCTGCGGCGGCGAGCAGATGGGGGAGAAGGGTGTGAAGGGGGAAGGGGTGTGATGTGAGCTAGGATTTGTGCTGCAGTGGGGTGGATGGACGGATGGATGGACGGATGGATGTGGGATGGTGAGATGGATGGATGGATGGATGAGTGCTATGTCATCGATCCGTGGGAATGGTTCTGATTGGTTCGGAAAATCAGTGATTTAAAAGAGTTTCCAAGTACAAAAACTAGAGGGATTTTGTGAAGTAGCTATCAAAAATATTTTGCAAAAGGGTACCACACAAATTTTCACTAGAGTTAGACCACATTTTATGGATAAGGACCAATTTGTACGCATTTCTCATCTTTCTAGCTATTTTTAATCATTTTTCGAGTGCCCCAAATGATGTTTTTTGTGAAGAACCTACCAAATAATTATTGCAAAATTGCACCAAATCATTTTTCTAAAATACTAGGTCATATTTAATGCATAATTGACCAAATGGTTGGGTGTAAAAAGTTTTGATCCACATCTGGTGAAAAAGACAAATTTCCACCGATTCAGTTGGAAGCGGGTCAAATTTGAACTGCAGCTGCCTCATAGTTTGCTATTTATTTTTTCCAAAAATCATTTCTAGTTACATAAGGACCTATTTAATCAGAGAAACACCAAAAAAATTCCAAGATTCAACCACTAGCTAGGAACGGTCATTCCCGCCGTTTTGACCGCATTTTGGAACGGGCATAAAAAATTCAAAAAAAATTAAAAAATTGGGAAACCTTCGCATTGTGTCATCATATGTGGCCAAGTTCCCAGGAAAAATAACAAACTTGTAATACGGCAATTACTTTAAAAAAAGTGTTCTCAGAAACGAGCTATCATGTGTGGAGATCAATGGCTTTCAAGCCAAATGATCAATCTTATGGCCATATTCATGGCATAATTTGTTCAAATGATATCACATTGTGCACAAGGGTGCATCTTGGAATTCCAAACAATGTTGCCAAAGGGAGTTTTCATTTGCTTTGCACGGAAAATTCATTTTCCATTTTTCGAGTGCCCGAAATGAGGTTTTTTTGTGAAGGACCTACCATATATTTGTTGCAAAATTGTACCAAATCATTTTTATAAAATATTAGGACATATTTAATGCACAATTGACAAAATGGTTGGGTGTCAAAAGTATTGATCCACCTCTGGTGAAAAAGACAAATTCCCGCTGATTCAGTTGGAAGCGGGTCAAATTTGAACTGCAGCTGCCTCATAGTTTGCTATTTATTTTTTCCAAAAATTATTTCTAGGTACATAAGTATCTATTTAATCAGAGAAACATCAAAAGTTTTCCAAGATTCAACTACTAGCTAGGAATGGTCAAGCCCGCCGTTTTGACCGCATTTTCAAACGGGCATAAAAAATTCAAAAAAAATCAAAAAATTGGAAAACCTTCGCATTGTGTCATTATATGTGACCAAGTTTCCAGGAAAAATAATAATCTTGTAATACAGAAATTATTTTAGAAAAGTGTTCTCATAAATGAGCTATCATGTGTGAAGATTCATGGATTTCAACCCAAACGCTCAATCTCATGGTCACATTCATGGCATAGTTTGTTCAAATGATCTCATATTGTGCAGAAGGGTGCATCTTGGAATTCCAAACAATGTTGCCAAAGGGAGTTTTCATTTGCTTTGCACGGAAAATTCATTTTCCATTTTTCGAGTGCCCGAAATGAGGTTTTTTTGTGAAGGACCTACCATATTTTTGTTGCAAAATTGTACCAAATCATTTTTATAAAATATTAGGACATATTTAATGCACAATTGACAAAATGGTTGGGTGTCAAAAGTTTTGATCCACCTCTGGTGAAAAAGACAAATTCCTGCCGATTCAGTTGGAAGCGGGTCAAATTTGAACTGCAGCTGCCTCATAGTTTGCTATTTATTTTTTTCCAAAAATCATTTCTAGTTACATAAGTACCTATTTAATCATAAATACATTGTTTGGTGGTGATACATCGAGGTTTGGGCGGTGGCCGAGGGCCCCAACTCTAGAGCGCGTAAACTCGCATGCCCGTCGCGTGGTCACCGCATGACCGTGGCGTTGCCTTGTGTTCTGGGCAGCCTAGGCATGTCTAGTGGGTTGAGCACTCCCCAGGTAGGTGCTAGGAACAAAATTACAACATAAGATTCTCACGAGGAGACCGATCGATGCTCAAACATGAATTAGCGGCCAAGTGTTTGATTAGCGGTACGGGAAATGTACATGGCTAATGGGCGTGAGTTTTGGCTGAGGATGATCAGTTACTAAGAAGACCGTCGTCACAAATTTCCAGCTCAAAAGGAGGAGCCTAGGTGGTACTTGCTTTGCAAACCACCACACTGGACATAAATACGAATGTTGAAGCTCGGCTCAAAATAATGAATGGATTGAGCTGGCATTTGGTGGAGGATTGTTATTTGGTCATAGGAAAGCACTGTAGAAAATGGACACTATTTGGACATGCCAAAGTGGTACTTCCTTCACAAACTGTTACTCCGAACAGAATAGGAAAATGAATATTTTTGAATTATTTTTTAACTAGGCAAGGAAGATTTTTACATATTTGATGAAGATATGACCCAAAGAATTTATGAGATTTTTTTGGGAATTTTGGGAATGATAGAAATATAGGTTACTTCACAACCTAGGGCAAAAACTGCCACATGGACATGACACATAGGCAAAACTGATGAGATGACGCCTAGTCATCACAACCCACCACAATCTACAAGGTTATGACCATCTATATTGGTCATTAACAACTAGAAATAAGGCAGCAGACTAGCACTGTTTGCTTTGTGACCATTTCATGTAAGGAAATTACGACCTTTCTGACCAAAATGGTCGCAATGGTTTAGGGTTTGAAGCCCCCTGAACAGCTTTTGACTAATTGGTCTAAAATGGTCATAAATTTATGACCAATTCTTCGAGGGTCACTGACAGAAGGTCATAAGTTGACATATTTCTTGTAGTGTATGCTTAGTTAGTTAAAAATGGCATTACTACCTTGTATAGTACATTTATGACATAATTAGCTCTAAAATGACATAATAACCTTAGATAGCTCTATAAAATAACTAAATATGCTTTAGTTAGTTAAAAAATGGCATAAGTACCTTGGATAGTACATTTATGACATAATTGGCTCTAAAATGACATAATAACCTTAGATAGCTCTATAAAATAACTAAATATGCTTTAGTTAGTTAAAAATGGCATAACTACCTAAACTAATCTTAGATAGTTCATTCATGACATAATTAGCTCTAAAATGACATAATAACCTTAGATAGCTCTATAAAATGCCTAAATAAGCTTTAGTTAGATAAAAATGGCATAACTACCTTGGATAGCTCAATAATGATATAATTAGCATACTTTCGTCAAAAATGGCATAATAATCTTGGTTACCTTCAAAATGACCTAAACTTCGCTTATTTTCCTTGAGAATGACATAATAACCTTACTTAGCTCCAAAATGACCTCTTTACATAGCAATACCATTCTTCATGCTAGCTTGAGCCCTTAACTAATATTTTGTTCCTCTCTCTCAGGCGCACCACAACGAGAAGCCTGTGTCAAATCTGTTCGACCTCTATGACATGGCCCATAGTGCCCCTTACAAGAAGGCCAAGGCATTCTCGGAGTCTGACCTAGATCATCCAAAGAGCTTCACCAATATCTCCGCCCACCACAAGCTCGTGAGGTATAGAGATGAGGGGAAGACCAGGACTTTAACCCGAGTCAGGATCCTTTTGATATAGAGTTGGTGATGATATCTGGTGGCGGGAGGTCCCATGGCTCCTCTGCCATTGGTGATGGAGTGATATGTTGTCCTATGACTCTCCCGCAGATCAAGAAGTGCCAGAGTAGCTCTGCTCCTGAGATAACGCCTCGCGCAAGGCCCGCGGAGCTCGCCATGGCGGTTAGTTATACGGACTCTCTCACCTTTACATTGTGTGTGCATCCATCGATGATTACAATGCTAACAAGGAGTGATGTGTTGCAGGCATTGGTTGAGAAAGAGAGATTGAACACCCATGCACTTTTGGAGGAGGCAAAAAGGGAGGCGGCGGAGAGGGAGAGGGAGATGGAGGAGAGGACGGCTAAGCTGTCGGAGGAGGAGAGGAACCGGAACGAGGCGTCTCACCGGGCCCTATACGAGCTCCTCGTGGTACGTTTCTCGTGCGTATTAGCCAAATCATGCACATAATGTTCGCATTACGAACTAATATGACTGATTCATGAGAACCAAATGTGCAGACCATATGCGAGAAAAATGGTCAGACCCCTCCGCCGATGCCCTAGATTACTCCGGCGCCCACGGTGAGTTCTATTTGAATGGTCGTTAGGTACTAGTATTCACATTTCAGTTGCATCATGCTAACGAGACATTATTAGAAATGATCTTTGGTGCAGCATGCCTCCCGACAAGCATCGACCAATCATTCTGCGTCTGGCAATGGCGGAACCCCGACCAGTCCTTCACCTACGCCCGCCATTGGCGCAGCCCCGACCGTTCCTTCACCTTCGTGATAACGGTATTTTTCTTCTTATTTGGCCTATTTAGTCCATTTATGACATAATTTAGCCTATTTGGTCCACAAATGACATAATAAGATGAAGAAAATCAAGGAAGAGGAAGAAAAGAAGGAATAGGAAGAAGAAGAAGAAGAAGAAGAAGAAGAAGAACTCTTCTTCTTCTTCTTCTTCTTTTCCTCCTCTTACTTGTTTTTATTCGTAAATGGCACAATAACCTTGCTAACCTCATAAATGTCATATACTTAGCTTGTTGTCCTCTAAAATGACACAATAAGCTTAGTTAGGTCAAAAATGGCATAATTAGCTAGGTTAGCTCAAAAATGACCAAGTTTACCTAGGTTAGCTCCAAAATGATCCATTTAACCTACATTAGCTCCAAAATTACCTATTTACCTAGCTTAGCTCTAAATTGACCTACACACTTAGCATTTTTACCTACCTTAGCCCAAAAATAGCATCTTTACCTACCTTAGCCTATTTAGTCCATAAATGACATAATAAGATGAAGAAAATCAAGGAAGAGGAAGAAAAGAAGGAATAGGAAGAAAAGAAGAAGAAGAAGAAGAAGAAGAAGAAGATCTTCTTCTTCTTATTATTTTCCTCCTCTTCCTTTTCTTCTAGCTAGTCTTCTTCTTCTTCTTCTTGTTCTAACTTTCATCTTTCCCAATTTGCAGATTTGCTTTAGATGAGGAAGATTGCATTGATGGAGTGTCCTATTCTTCTGTTGCTTCCTTGTTGTTTATGAAAACTTGTTGGATATGTATATTTGTCTATATGGATATGTTGTTGGAAACTTGTTTCTAGATATGTATGTACATATATGGATATGTTGGATTTTGTTGAACTATGTTGTTGGATATGTTGGATTTGATGAAATATGTTGTTGGCATGCTGGTATATTTTGTTGGATATGTTGGAGTTGTATGTATGTATGTATATTTGTTATATGTTGTTTGCCAAATTAAATGGATTAAAGAAACAAGGGATATATAGCCTCTTTGTCGTCCGCTAGCAGACGGCAAAGAGCTTTGCCGACTGCTAGCAGACGGCAAAGAGGCCATGTGGCAGCTTCCTGTACAAACTGGGAACACTGGGTTGCCTATTTGGTCACTTTGCCGTCTGCCAGCAGATGGCAAAGTGGCCAAATAGCACTGGCAAACAGGGCCAGCTATGCCCTCTGCCAGCGGACGACAAAGATTCAAATCTCTTTGCCATCCGCTGGCAGACGGCATAGCTGGCCACGTGGCAGCTTCTCAGCGCTGGCCCAGCTGAGCTCTTTGTCGTCCGCCAGCGGACGACAAGGAGCTTTGCCTCTTTGCTGTCTGCTGGCGGACATCAAAGAACACGCCATTAACGCCTAACAGCTCTCACCCCACCCCACTGTTGTCCAAAATCTTTGTCGTCTGCTTGGCTACGATGGCGGACGGAACAACCCTTTGCCGTCCGCTTCTATGAAGTAGACAATAAAGAAGGCCTTTTTCGGCACTTGTTCGGCCAGACATTTTGCCGTCCGCTGGCTGACGGCAAAGGCCTTTGCCGTCCGCCATCCATGCCTTTGCCGTCCGCCATGGCAGACGGCAAAGAAGCTGATTCCAGTAGTGTAGATGCCTATACATATATCTATTGTTGGGCTGCATCCAAAACGGTTGTAGCTATTCCATGCCACTGTCTCCCATCAGTCGCACTCATAAGCCATATGCTTCTTGGCTTCCGCGCGACTGAGTAACGACCACATATGGATCCAGCCAATTGCTCTGTAGATTACCTATAAAAAATTATAATGCTTTATCTGATAAAAATCGCGTCATTCCGGCAGTTTATATGGCCCAAAGTAATGCACACAATCTGACTCAAATATATGCCGCTAATTTAGGCTCTACCCCATTTAGCCAAGCCCCCATGTATTTATTGGACTGAGGTCAAAAGCCACATGCACGATGCGCCACAGTAGCTTGGCAGGTGGGCAATCTAGAAATAGATGTTGGATTGATTCATCTTGATCACAGTAACAAGAATGTTTACTACCCACCCAATTACGTTTTGCTAGGTTGTCCTTAGTGATGATCACTTCTTTTTGTACGAACCACATAAAACTTTTACAAAGATAGAAACATGTAATCATATGTTCGAATATTTCTAGAAGGTGATATTCTTATGGCCAAAGAAGTAGGTGCAGTCGCCGGACGTTATTTAGCTACAACTAATGCTAACAAATCTAAGTTAAATGAATGAAATCCTTATCTCATAGGCGAGGTTGTGGAGGATGTAAATACTTAAATGACACACATGATACTATGGTCTACAAGAGAGTTCCTCTACCAAATATTTCTTCTCGGTAACATGTAAATTTCAGGTTTAGGTGTTGCAGATCCTACGGAAAATGTTATGTTATTGCTGCTTGTATTCCCTATGCCATGAAATGTTTCCAAAACCTAGCCATTGGTTTTCCTCGATCTTATAGGCAAATCTAGATAAGCACCCATTACAAGTCTATAACCCATGAAATGATTTATATCTTTTTAATGTGAAACTTTGGGATGACACGAGGTTGAAACCTTGCTTTGAATAGTGCCCTAAAAGCATTCAGAAATAATGAGTTTTATTGCATAGCATAATAAGTTGATGAAATGCATCAACTCTTGGTGGTAACGAGATTCTTGGTATTTGAGAGCAATTTTTCCATCTCGCAAAAAAGAGTCAATTTTCCATTAATGAGTGATACCATTTTCTCGGAATTGTGCAATTATTTGTTTCTCCAATTATATACCTATTGATAGTAATTATAGTACAATTAGATATTCAACCAATGTATTAGATTCTGTACAAAATCCTATGATGATCGATGTGTATGACTCCCTGGTGATAGTGGAGTAACTAGCTAGTAACACATCGTGTTTCAAGACAAGTTTATTTATGCGACACGTAGTTAATGAGGAGAGAGGTGTTTGAAGTGAGATAATGCAACCCAAAGCAAAATGAATCTACAATCTACTACCTGCAATCATTTACTTCCTACATCTCAAAATAAGTGTCTCCATTTTAGTACTAGTTGTACTAAAGTTGAGACACTTATTTTAAGACGGAGGGTATATGATACTGTTTTTATATTACTTTGCACTATGATTGTAGTAATATAGACTAGTGTCATAAGCGTCACACTAGTTTAAGTTACTCCACATTATGACTAGCCTTATAAATTTGTTGTATTTGTCAATATGTTTGATTCAGTTAGCCAAAATATAAAGTAGATTTATTTATCGTGCTTCATATATGTTCATTTTGACGTACTTTACATGTGCACTGTTACAAATTATTCTTTTTCTGCAAGGGAAAAGGAGTTTTATTCCATATTGAGAGAGTTAGTCGAGAGGTAGACGATCCTCAATACATGGTGGTCCTACGTGTATCCACAAAGTCCTGGTACACTCTATACGGCTATAATTTGCCAAATGATCACCAACTTTGTTTGATCCCTATTCATCTTCTGAGAAATAAACTGACTATTACAAATTATTCGCATGTAGACACGGCCGCAGGCGTTATATCCTTCCACAACTGAAATGCCGCAGGTTTGTAGCCCCTTGAGACTACCATTGACTTTGCAAATCATGGTTATATGGCTTCTTTGGTCACCACCATGGGAAAAGGTCCTTCGCCTAGGCAGCAATCCTAGACTCCTGTATACATACTCCCTTTCACTAGTAGAAAAAGGGTCAAATTTGAGACACATTAGTGCCGGTTTGTTCGGCTAGCCAGCCGCTGTCATTAGTACTGGTTCGTGGCGAACCTTTAGCACCGGTTCGTGCCATGAACCGGTACTAAAGATAGTGGTGGAAGGATGTTGTCAGTCTGGGGCCCCTCCAGCACCTTTAGTACCCTTCGTGCCACGAACCGGTACTAAAGGTCGTCGTATATAAACCCTTCGTCCACCCGAGATCGCTCTGTTCTTCCCCTTTCCCCTCACTTCCTCTGTTCTTCCCCTCTCTTCCTCGAGCTCATCACAAATTTTGCCCAAAATTTGTCAAGATTTGAAGGCCCCCATCCATTCAAATGATCACAAAGGTTAGCAACTTTGTCCTTTCATCTCTCATTGCTAGATTAGCTCTTGCAATGCTTTGTATAGTGATTAATTTGTGAGTTTAGTAAATTGGGAGGAATTATATGTGCTAGTATTTGATTTATATGCAATTTGAGGTCAAAAATACGCTTAGTTTGCATATGTAGGTGTGGTTTACTTAGTGTCTCCTAAATCTCCATCGTAACCACCGTCGATCGCCCGCACCGTCCCGTCGCCGGCACCACCTTGTGGTGAGGCTCTTGTTCATGAATGTTTTACATTACCAAATTGATGTTTGTGTGATTTGGATAAATAGTTACTCATATAATTATCTTACCCGTACGTTGTTTGTTATACATAGTGCCATGGTTTTGATATCCGTCCCCGTTGGCCCTCGTCCTTGTTATGATTTGGATGTGGTATATTCTCTTTTAAAATTAGTTGTTGCATTTCATGTTTATGACAAATTATGTCCATCAAGTTGACATAGATATGTTTATCTAGGAGGTATGTGAACCGGAAATTCCAACCGACCCTATTGTCGAGAGGTTAAATTTAGTTGAAAGAGAAAACGAGTATTTGAAAAAAAAATTGAAAAGAATTGCGGGGGAGAAGATGGAATTGGAGTTGCATGTTGCCGATGTCGTCGATGATCACAAGATCAAGATGGAGAAAATGCAGTTGAAGATTAGAAAGATTAGAAAATATGCCATTGATAGTGTGGCTTGGTATCATTATCCTGTTGGATCAATTGTTACCTTAGTTGCGATCTTGATCGCATTTGTTGTTGCATTTAAATTCTTTAGCTAGAGAGTTATTTCTATGTTGCATTTAATTAAGTGTTGTATATGAAATTTATGTATGAACTTGTATTAATTTGGTCTATTCGGTGTTGTGTAATGAAGATGAGCCAACAATGGATGTATGATGACTGATGCTCTCCTGGGTTCATTAATGGCATGCATACTTTTCTGCTTGCCGCTGAGGCAAACAAGCGGGCGGATGGTTTTATGCCTTGTCCATGTGCTGACTGTAAGAATGGTCACAATTACTCAACGTCAAGAACCATTCACGTCCACCTATTTGAGTCCGGTTTCATGCCCCACTATAATGTTTGGACCAAGCACAAAGAAAGAGGGGTTATGATGGAAGACAATGAAGAAGAAGAGGACGAAGACAACTATCCTGGCCATGGGTTCCCTGAATACGATGATACAACAATGGGGGAAGAAGCTGGGCCGGCAATGCGGGAAGAAGCTGAAGAAGAGGCATCAGATGAGCCCGCTAATGATCTAGGTCGGGCCATTACCGATGCAAAGAGAAACTATGCAAGTGATTTGGAGAGGAAGAAGTTGCAGCGCATGTTAGAGGTTCACAAGAAATTCTTGTACCCGAATTGCGAAGCTGACAAAAAAAGTTGGGCACCACACTTGAATTGCTGCAATGGAAGGCAGAGAATGGTGTATCTGACAAGGGATTTGGAAAGTTGCTGGTAATGATAAAGAATATGCTTCCAAAGGACAACGAATTGCCCAAGAGTACATATGAAGCAAAGAAGGCGGTCTGCCCTCTAGGGTTAGAGGTGCAGAAGATACATACATGCCCTAATGACTGCACCCTCTACCGCGGTGAGTACGAGGATTTGAACGCTTGCCCGGTATGAGGTGCATTGCATTATAAGATCAGTCGCGATGACCCTGGTGATGCCGAGGGTGAGCGCCCCAGGAAGAAGATTCCTACCAAGCTGATGTGGTATGCTCTTATAATACCACGGTTGAAACGTTTGTTCCAAAACAAAGAGCATGCGAAGGTGATGCGGTGGCACAGAGAAGACCGTAAGAAATACGAAAAGTTGAGAGTACCCGCTGACGGTTCGCAGTGGAGAAAAATCGAGAGAAAGTATAGGGAGGAGTTTGCAGGTGACCCAAGTAATGTATGGTTTGGTCTAAGCACAGATGGCATTAATCCTTTTGGGGAGCAGAGCAGCAACCATAGCACGTGGCATGTGACTCTATGTTTATATAACCTTCCTCCTTGGTTGTGCATGAAGCGTAAGTTCATTATGATGCTAGTGCTCATCCAAGGCCCTAAGCAACCCGGAAACGACATTGATGTGTACCTAAGGCCATTAGTTGAAGAACTATTACAGCTGTGGAATGGAACATGTGTAAGTGCGTGGGATGAGCACAGACAGGAAGAATTTGACCTAAAGGCATTGCTGTTCTTGACCATCAATGATTGGCCTGCTCTCAGTAACCTTTTAGGATAGACAAACAAGGGATACCGCAGATGCACGCACTGTTTGGATGATACTGACAGTATATATTTGCAGAGTTGTAGGAAGAATGTGTACCTGGGACATCGTCTATTTCTTCCAAGCAGGCATCCCGTAAGAAAGAAAGGCAAGCATTTCAAAGGTGAGGCGGATCACCGGACGAAGCCTCGCCACCGTACTGGTGCTGATGTACATGATATGGTCAAGGATTTGAAGGTAATCTTTGGAAAGGGTCCTGGCGGACTACCTGTTCCGAAGGACGCTGACGGACGCGCACCCATGTGGAAGAATAAATCTATATTTTGGGACCTGCCCTATTGGAAAGACCTAGAGGTCCGCTCCGCAATCAACGTGATGCACGTGACAAAGAATCTTTGCGTGACCCTGCTTGGCTTCTTGGGCGTGTATGGGAAGACAAAAGATACACCAGAGGCATGGGAGGACCAGCAACGTATGCACGGAAAAGACGGCATACATCAGGGTCAGGACAGCTACGCTCTTACCAAAGAAGAGAAGGAAATCTTCTTTGAATGCCTGCTCAGCATGAAGGTACCATCTGGCTTCTCGTGAAATATAAAGGGAATAATAAATATGACAGAGAAAAAGTTCTAGAACCTAAAGTCTCATGACTGCCACGTGATTATGGCGCAACTGCTTCCGGTTGCATTGAGGGGGCTTCTACCGGAAAACGTTCAATTAGCCATTGTGAAGCTAAGTGCATTCCTCAATGCAATCTCTCAGAAGGTAATCGATCCAGAAATCATACCAAGGTTACAGAATGATTTGGTGCAATGTCTTGTCAGTTTCGAGTTGGTGTTCCCACCATCCTTCTTCAACATCATGACGCACGTCCTAGTTCACCTTTGCGAAGAGATTAACGTTTTGGGTCCTGTATTTCTACACAATATGTTCCCCTTTGAGAGGTTCATGGGAGTCTTGAAGAAATAATGTTCATAAACGTGCTAGGCCAGAAGGAAGCATCTCGAAGGGCCATGAAAATGAGGAGGTCATTGAGTTTTGTATTGACTTTATTCCTGACCTTAAGCCGGTTGGTGTTCCTGAATCGCGGCATAATGGCAGACTGGATGGAAAAGGCACGCTAGGAGAGGATCAAATAATATGTATGGACGGGCATTCTCTCATTGAAGCACACTACATAGTTCTACAGGATTCCGCCTTGGTGGCTCCGTATATGGAGGAATACAAGAATTTTCTACACTCCTAACACTCGGAGAAGTCTGACGACTGGATTACACGTGAACAAACGAGGACTTTCGCCGGTTGGTTATAGAAACGTGCCATGCATGATGGCGATATTGAAGATGACATGTACTCGCTGTCCCAGTTACCATCTTCGAATATAATGACTTTCAAAGGGTACCAGATAAATGGGAATACATTTTACACGATCCCCAAGATAAGAAGAGCACCAACCAAAACAGTGGTGTCTGCTTTGATGCAACAACCAACACGGGAAAGGAAACATATTATGGTTACATAGAGGACATATCGGAACTTAACTATGGAGGTGATTTTAAGGTCCCTTTGTTTTGGTGCAAATGGGTCAATATGACACGAGGCGGAGTAACGGAAGACCTACAGTACGAAATGACAACAGTGGATCTCAACAATCTTGCGTATGCAGACGAACCATTCGTCCTGGCCAATGATGTGGTGCAGGTTTTTTATGTGAAAGACATGTCTACCAGGCCGAGAAAAAGAAAAGATAAGGAAGCGAATGGATCATACGACGAGCCAAAGCGCCACATAGTTCTTTCAGGGAAAAGAAACATCGTCGGAGTGGATGACAAGACAGACATGTCAGAAGATTATGAAAAGTTTAATAAAATTGCTCCATTCACAGTGAATATTGACCCGAGCATCTAGTTAAATGATGAAGATTTTTCATGGCTACGGTGCAAATGGACACACGCGAAGAAAAAGTTTCACACCCAAAGATTTGGGATGTGATCAGCTTCACTATCATCACTTTCTTCTGTGTTTGACACCCAGGAGGGAATCTCTATAATAGTTAGGGTAGTTATGTGTTTTGGCATTTGATACGCGAAGAAATTTTATGTGCAAACATATTCTTTCATGCATTTACTAATTTTTTTAGCTAAATGACCCTGAAATTGAAAATCATTTCAAATGAACTCAGAAAAGGTTGAAAGTTGGCATGGTATCATAATTTCACCCACATAGCATGTGCAAAAAAGTAGAGAGGGTTACGGCAAAAACTGGATGCACTTCGTGTACAAAATGGACAATATCTTTCGAAGTATCAGGGTTTCGGACGAAAACTCATCTGTTACAAAAGCATTTCATTTTTTAAATAACCTAAGCATTACCAAATTGAATATAATGATAAAACACACTAATAATATTAAACATAAGAAAAAAGAATCACTGAAAAATCTATTTTCAAAGTTAAGTTATTCACAAACTAGTGATTCACACGAATTTCAAATAATTCAAAATTTAAACTATTCAAATTTAAAAACTACCAGCACTAACCTAAAGCAAAAATATTCACAAAGAAACTCTATATACAGCAAAAAAACAACTCAAAAATAAATAATGCAAAAAAAATTAAAGCAAAAAAAATTAAGAAAATAAAAAAGCCCGCCTAATGGGCGAGAGCGGCCTGCATACGACTAGAAACACAACATTTTGTTGGGCCAGGATGCAGGCCCGCAACGGCCCAGTGGGCCCATAAGGCAGCACAGAATAGGTAGGCCCAGTAGGCCTGCTTTGGAGAGGAGCTCGAGAGAGCTACCGCACTGGGATTTATAAACCAGTGCGGATGCCCCTCGGCTAGCGAGGTGGGACTAAACTTGCCGCATGGACCTGCGCCAGCACACACCTTTAGTACCGGGTCATGGCACCAACCGGTACTAAAGGGGGGGTCTTTAGTACCGGTTGGAGCCACCACCCGGTACTAAAGGGGGGGGGCTTGCCGCCGCTTGGCCTGGCCAAAACAGACCTTTAGTACCGGTTGGTGACTCCAACCGGTACTAAAGGGGTGTCCTATATAAGAAACCACTTCAAAAAAATTCATTTCTCATCTCTCCCTCCGTCTTTCTTCTCTGCCCCGTCGCCGCCGCCCCTCGTCGCTGCCCCGGTCGTCCCCGCCCCTCGTCGTCTCCCCCGTCGCCGTGGCCGCCCCGGCTGTCCCCGTCCCCGTCGTCCCCGGCCGTCCCCGTCCCCGTCGTCCCCG
>NC_041391.1:696613720-696622395 GCF_002162155.2 Triticum dicoccoides | reverse complement strand
CCCGCCCCGTCGTCTCCGCCCCGTCCCTTCGCCCCGTCGTCGTCGCCCCGTCATCGCCGCCCCGTCGTCGCCTCGCTAGTGAGCTCATGCCCCGGCCGCCATGTCCACACACACATACACACATTAGTTTTTTGTTATAAATTTTAGTTATATAAATTTTTCTGTTTTTTAGTTATAGAAATATTAGAAATTTTAGTTATATATATATATATATAAATGTTATAAATTTTTTCTGTTTTTTATTTATAGAAGTATTTATAGAAATGTTAGCAATTTTTCTGTTTTTTAGTTATAGAAATATTAGAAATGTTAGTTATATAATCAGAAATGTTAGAAATTTTAGAATTAATTTTAGTTAGATGAATTAGATTAGTGTCAAATTGTTAGAATTTGCATATAGAATTTTAGTTATCACAATCCAATCATTTAAAAAATGTTACTTTTTGCGGGCACATAGTATTTGTTCTCGATGATATGCCCGGCCCGCATCCTCGCCGTCGACCCGTTCGCGACGACGTCATGCTTCAGAGGACCCATGTCCGGGACTGGGCTCCGCCGGGCTGGCACTGGGAGGTGCTACCTGGAGGGGCGCGCCGCTTGGTAAGGAACCCGGCCTCGGGTCCCATCGTCGACCCTGATCTCCTTTGGTGGCGTTCGCGTGGGCCACATTCGGTGCAGGGGCAGCCGACCCCGCCGAAGGTGGTGCGTCGCCGTGTCAGGGAGGAAGACGAGCACGTCCATCGCTACATGGCTGCTATGAACGACGTCAGGTTTTCCACTACTTGGCAGGTTCTGTGGGCAGATGACCGGAGATATGATCCTCTGATGGTTCCTTCTCTTGGGTGTCCACTGCCCGCGCCCGAGGAACCGCCAGTGGCGCCCTAGATTCTTCTGTAGTACTCGATCTTTATTAGGAACCTAGCCAGTGATGTATTCGATATATAATATTCGAGACGATGTATTCGAGATTATATATATTATTCGAGACAATGATGTATTCGAGATTATATATTAATCGAGATGATGCATATAGTATGTACTATATGATTCAGTTTTTCCTTATTGATTGCATCCATGCATTGTAATTTGAATACTAAATTGTTTTATATTTCTTATGTATTAGTTAAGTAAAAGCTTTGACGGACAATACCGGCAAAGAGAGAGAAGAGGAATTGTTCGACATCATACGCAGCCCTCGCAGGCTAGATGATCTGAATGAAGCAGATGACGACTCCCAATATCTGAACAATACCGGAGAGGGTGATGAAAGTATATTCTAATCTCGACGACCGAGCTGATGAAGTCATGAACTATGATTATGATTATGATGACACAGACAATAATGTTTATGATGACACAGACAATGCTGATCTTCAAATAACAAATACTACCGGCGAGGTATATTTATATAAGCAGGCATCTGGTGATCATTCCATGTTTTATTTTATTTGAAGATATATTAACGAATCGATCTTTCTTCTTTCAGCCCTCCAGATCGAGCAAATCTGCATCTACAGACAGCATGACAAAGCGAGGCCCAGGCAAAAAGTTGAAGGATGGTGTCAAGTACAACATCGACTCCGTCAAACCTAGTGGCGAACCCCTCACGCCTAAGAACATTGCGAACAAGTGGACTCGTCAGTGCGGAGTTCTTGTGAAGGACCTACTCCGAATCTCCATTCAAGAATGGAAAGAGCCAAAAAATAAACGTCCAGTTGTCACTTGGGTCGACGACAGAGCAAAAAAAACCTTTGGGAATCTCTGATGGAACATTTCACCCTACCAGATTATTTCACTAAAGCAGATGTGGACAAAGTCAAGGGCGCTGCTCTTAAGAAGATGGCAATTTCATTCAACACCCACAAGAAAACTGTATGGGCCAACTACCTCGCTGCAGAAAGGAAGGCTCCATAATTCACGGGAACACTGGAGAAGCAAAGAGAACACTGTGACGATTTCATGAAATTCAAGGATTCCGAATTATCTAAGGAACAGTCGATAAAAAACAAGGCTAATGCCGCAAAAAAGACGCAGTTCCATAGGCTGGGTCCAGGTGGCTATGCGGTGGTAATGCCTAAGTGGGATAAGTCTGAGCAAGAGATGGAGGATGCATGGGTCACTCTGGTTACTAGGAGCTGGCCCTCCAGGTGCAGAACTTGGTTCTATGCGCATGGGGGGGCGTTGGACCCGAAGACATGCCTGGTTTCGCAAAAGGCAAGTCTAAAAGTAGCCGAACAAAAGATACTTGACACAATAGAAGAAGCTCGAATGAGGGTGTTCACGTCCAACAGAGAGCACGACGAGCTTACGCGCGCCCTGGGAAATTCTGAACACCTGGGAAGAACACGAGGCAAGGGCGTTATTCCCTGGTATGAGGGTTTTTCGGACTGGAATGATGACTACAGGTCCCGTGCAAGAAATAAGATGGAGGAGGAGAAGAAGAGGAAGCTTGAGGAGGAGTAGAGGAAGCTAGATGCAGAACGCCTTCAAGGCCTAGAAGCAAGGCACGCGGACTTGGCACTCAAATTCCAGCAGTAGCAGCAGCAGAACAACTCACTTAGCCAGAAAAGGGGGTCTCAGCAGCGGCAGCAGCAAGCGGATGATCGTCCAGCATTGGATAGCACCGTCCCATCCATGCCGAGAAGCAGCGTTGGTTCTGCCCCGGGCGACACACTGCTGGATACATACCCTGTGGATGACATCATAGAGAACACTAACTGTGAGCTACACTCCAAAATGAAGAACATATCCATGAAGGTGGTGGACGGCGTTGCTTTTACAATTACCCCCGAAGCAACCTTCCATTGCATCCCGATTCCAGAGGGCTATGCTCGTGTCATGGTTGATGAAGTGGTGGAGCCATATTCGATGCTAGCACTTGACATTGCTGGAGGTGACGGCGAGCGCACACTGAGAGAGGCCATACATTGTATCATCCTCTGGAGAAAGGATTGCATCATCTTTCCAAGTTCACCGACACCGCGTTGTCTGCCGACTCCTCCTCGAAGTCCGCCACCGAGTCAGCAGACTCCCGCTCCTCCAAGTCCACGAACGCGTGAGCCAACTCCTCCTCGAAGTCCACCACCGAGTCAGCAGACTCCCGCTCCTCCAAATCCACGAATGCGTGAGCTGACTCCTCCTTGAAGTCCACCACCTCCTCCAAGTCCCCGAACGTGTGAGTAGACTCCTGCTTCAAGTCCGGCACAGCGTCAGGCCACTCCTCCAGTTTCAAGTCCGACACAGCGTCAGGCCACTCCTCCTGCTTCAAGTCCGGCACAGCGTCAGCCACGTCAGTCGTCTCCGCCGTCTCAGAAATCGCAGAAGAGACACACCGCAGCTATGGTGTGTAGCGGTATGAGTCGAGGTAGTACAGGAAGTATAGGCGGAGACAAGCGATATAAATATGGTCCAAGCCCCGCTCCTCTTCCTCAGAGGCCTTACGATATGACCGAGGAGCAAAACGCAGCCACAGTGCAGGCCCAAGTGGACGCCCATTTTGGATCGAAACTGGCACCGCCGCCAAAGGAGAAAGTGCCTCAGAAAACGATTGACCACTTCATTCGTATGGCTAGAGCACCAGCTCCCAAGCCTGTTGACTCAGACTATGAGTGCCAAATCAGGAAGCTACATTGAGCACGGCTACAGAAGGAAGCGAGCTCGAGCTCGAGCCAACAAGCAGCTGGAAAAAAATGCGGGAAAACCATTCCCCAGCTGGGAGAACAGACGGCGCAATCGATCCCCCTGCTTGTTGTGCCAACAACACATGAGAGTACGCGCGCCCAATATTATTGTGGGCAAACCGTTAATGTTCCCCAGCTGAGCGATGTGGTAATAACCGAGGAGCATATAATGCAGGCTGAAATGCTCAAGATCACTGTTGGACAACTCCTTGAAATTGAGCCCATGCCTCGGCTTAGAGAGGAGGAAATAAAACGGAAATATGTCCGGGGCCAACCTTTGGTCGAGCTAGACAAGGTCAAGAACCTCCCAACGAGAATGTATGAATTGCATCAATGGTACATGAACATTACCAAGATTTCCAATCGAGAGTCCCTCATGGTGAATGTCAAGCATGAGCATTACTTCCATGAGAAAGCTCTGTCCGTTGAGTATTCAGAACTATTTCAGTTATACAATCAAGACGCACTCGACAAGTCTATCGTTAGTTGCTATTGTCTGTAAGTGATTTCTTTCTGTAATTTAAGTCTCAAGCTAGCTATGTAGTAGTGATCATTTTGATCAATCATTACATGTAATTATCATCACTATATTCTTTTCTGTGGTATTATATGTAGGATGAAGATGTATGAAATGAAAAAATCTGGACGCTATGGCATTGGGTTCATTGACCCAAATACCATTATTGAGTACACATGAAATCTTCCAACTTATCGAACAAGTTTAGAGGAAAGCATGCTAGAGTTCTTTAAGCGCCTCAATACCAAAGAAGATATACTACTTCCTTACAACTTCCTGTGAGTCACACAGTCTTGTACTAGAAATTCTGTTTTTGCTTACTAGTTAGCTAGATGTTAATAATTAAGTGTATGAGTGCGGCTAATCTGCACCCGGGCTCATCTGCACCCACGTTTAAAAAATTCAAAAAAAAATACTAGAAAAATTCAAAAAATTCCAAATTTTTTTGTGGTGGTAGATAATTTGACGCGTGAGGTGCGCCCCAAAAATCAGCTCATTTGAGCATCTGAGCAGCTCTCGGCAAAAAAGACAAAATCAAGGTCTGTAAAAATGTTTACTGTTCACGCACTGTTTTGACCCGATTTGTCTTTTTTGCCGAGAGCTGCTCAGATGTCCAAATGAGTTGAATTTGGGGCGCACCTCACGCGTCAAATTATCTACCACCACAAAAAAATTTGGAATTTTTTGAATTTTTCTAGTATTTTTTTAAAATTTTTTGCTGAGAGGGAGCAGATGAGCCCGAGCACCGTTTTGAGTTTTCCTTAAGTGTATATGGTTTACGGTAGTTGATTAATTTTATGCACATGCCCGCTTAATTAAGACATGCAAACATGTGCGCGTGCAGTTTTCACTGGATCTTGTTAGTCATTAAAGTTGACAAAGGAACAGTTGAAGTACTGGACTCACTACTTAAGGAAGATAAAGACTACATCATCGTGAAGGGGATAGTCAACAGGTAATTTCAATCATTATTAACTATATCTCGGCCTATTATTAGTTCGTCATTTCTTGATATATGAACTATTTAATAACCCCTTTATTAATTTTCTTTATTGGCGGGCAGGGCTTGAGCAAAGTTCATCAAGGTGCCTCCAGGAAAATGGGCAAAAAAGTTGTTTTGGTATCGATCAAAGGTAAGTAATTAAGTAGTACTAGCTAGCTAGCATCTTTTTAATTCTTGTGTCAATACCATTAATTAATTATCATGCTTGATTAATCATTGTCCGATTCAATTCCATTCTCGTAAAGGCCCTGAAGCAGGCGCATGGAAATGATCTGTGTGCATTCTACATTTGCGAGAACATTCGCATGATGGCGTCCGAAAGGAGCAGATCTCAAAGACAGGACTGGGTACGTTTGCCAGAACACTATTCACACCATTATAGATATCTAGTCACACAACTAATGCACATGCATATTGATCTCCTTCTTAACAGTTCAGAGAGGTGCGGGATAAGCTCCTACCAGTGGACCACATACTAGCACTTCAAGAAGAAATAGCCGGATTTTTGCTCGACCAGGTCATAGATCCCAAAGAAGAATACTATTACCCGCTACCGCCCCCATGAACCACTTGTCATCATGCTCCGAAGGCACCAAAGCAACATGTAGGAGAAATTGTATATGTATATATATACATGTGTATGTGTGAATAATTAATGGTGTTGGTTATGAGACATTCGATGATATATATTTATATATATGTGGTTCTACGTACGAGAAAATCTATTTATATATATGCATAACGTGTACAATTTGTAGTATCATGAAATACCAGCAAACAAAAAAGAATTAAATGGAAATAAAGCCAAACCCTCACCGAAACATTTAGTACCGGTTGGTGTTACCAACCGGTACTAATGTCCTACACGCACCCGGGCCTGGCTCGTGCCACGTGGTGACACTTTAGCGCTAGTTCGTGATGAACCGGTATTAAAGGGGGGGTACCTTTAGTCCCCATTCTTTAGTGCCAGTTGCCGAACTGGCACTAAAGACCGTTACGAACCGGCACTAAAGACCGGTTCTGCACTAGTGTTTGTTTGAAAATACTTGTTGGAGAAATACATATATCTAAACGTATTTTAGTTTTAGATACGTTCATTTTTATCTATTTATTTGACAAATATTTCCGAATGGAGGAGTATATTTTATTGTATTTTTAAGCAACTGACAGAAGGTTTGCTTTTCATATAGATGAAGAGAATTGACCAATGTATACTAAAACTAGCCGACAAACGAGAAAAGCTCGGAACACCTCACACCAGTCCCAAGGTTGCATACCCGACGAGCCGAGCACATTGTCACCCAAGCAGCCAACGTCAACACTCTACAACATGGTACGGAGCAACCGTCCCGACATACAAAACCGGAAATTCGCATGGGCACGCAGGTGCGGCTGCACGCACCTGCCAAGCTCAGCTTGACCGCTCGATTGCCTTGTGATTCATGAAGTACTTGAATCCAGTACTAGGACATAGTAAGTTTTAAGTTTCAATCGTGGAAACTTATGATTTTGTATATAAAAATTATGATTTTCTCACTTGCTTGTACCAATGTTCAGAAAAAAATTAAGTTTTTTTTGTCGGTCGTAGGCACAAAATATGTGATTTTAATTCTCACTCACTAAGTTTCAATAGTTGAAACTTAAACTATTTAAAAAAAGTAGTCAAAATATATTAAAAATGGATTTTATTTGAAAGTGCTGGTCACGTGAAACATGAATATGAAAACATAACTTAATTTGAATTATTCGTTCAAAAGATATAGAAGCTTGAAAATCGGAAGCCAAAATAAAAAGCCCACGCATGGGACATATGTGCCCCAAATCCTCTTCCCGTACAAAACATCAACCCCACTATACCTGGCCATCCCTCGGGCCGGGTCGGGCTTCGGGCCAGGCCTACCAAAGTCCAACGTGAAAAACCTAGGCCCGAGCCCGGCTTGGCCTGGTTGTCGGGCCTGAAAATCAGGCCCAAGCCCAGCCCATCATGCAAAAAGCCCGTTGAGCCTCAGGCCTCGGCCCGGGCCTCTTCATTAAAATGCAAATATGACGGGCCTGGCCCGGCCCAGCCATTGGGCTCGAAATCTAGGCCCGGGCCTGGCCCATGGGCAAGGTTGGGTCGGGCTTTTGTGCTCGGTCGGGCCGTCCGGGCGGGGCTGCCCATGGCCAGGAATAAAACCCACACACGCACCTTACTGACGATTGTCAGACAAGCAGCAAAAGCTGATGCACTGCATCATGTAGACGAATGTCAAAGCCGGCATTCCAGCCTCCCCGCCGATCCTTAGGCTGCATAGTAGCCTTGCGACGAGTCTGCCTCCCAAGCGACCATAATCCAATGTCCTGCAACACGAATATGAATCTCAGAGCAGCCCATCTGGCATCCATAGTGGCCCTGAGGCCGCCACCACCTAGCCAATACCGGCACTACAGGAAAGGGAAGATATATCACTAGTAGAAAACGGAGCTTTAAAACTGGTTTGTAAGGGCCTTTAGTGCCGGTTATGGAACCGGCACTAAAGTGTGGGCACTAAAGGCCCACCCCCCTTTAGTACCGGTTCGGCACGAACCGGCGCTAAAGTGCCACCACGTGGCATGAGCTCGCGCCCTAGTATGGGGGACCTTTAGTACCGGTTGGTGTTACCAACCGGTACTAAAGGTTTTTTTTTGAATTTTTTGAAAAAAAATTGATTTTTTTTCAATTTTTAATTTTTCTAACTTATTTGATGATTTAATCTCTAATCACCTCTCTTAACTGCTCAAGTGTGGATCACTCATTCCAAATCATCTAACTTCCCGACCGGTCACCCATCCCTCTCACTACTCTAGCCCGAGCACGCTTAACTTTCGGGTTCTATTCTCCTTCATTTCCGAGTGTGCACTTGTTGTTTTCCTGACAATAGTAAGATGTCAATCCTATTAACCCTCAGGAGTTTAGCTTGAGCATGAAGTCACACATTTCACCGTTTGAGTTTGAAACTATTATTCTAAAAAAAAGTAATTATTTAGTAACGCTAATATTTCTTGAATAAGTTTGACCATAGTTTGACCAAAATTCAAAAAATTGAAATAATTATTTAGTAACACTAATATTCTTGAATAATTATGTAGTAACATTAATACTTCTTGAATAAGTAGTTTGACCAAATTTAACCAAATTTTTTAAAAAAAACTGAAATTTGACCATATCTTTTTTCCTTTTTGAATTTTAGGATTCTAAAAAATTCCAAACAGGCCATAGGCGGTCTCCATCGGATGCGGATTTTCGTGCTGAATTTTTTGATATATTATACTTTTTTCCGACATCGTATGCAAAAGTTATAGCCGTTTTACATTTTCCCTTCACTTTTTGCAAAACATGTCCAAATTTAAGTTTTCAAATTTTCCAAACTAGTAGATATAGTAATATAACTACCTCTCGAAGGATTTTATTTTTTGAATTTTTTATCATTTTCTTTTGACTTTTTCAAAACTGAAA
>NC_041391.1:696566446-696613314 GCF_002162155.2 Triticum dicoccoides | reverse complement strand
CCCTTTAGTACCGGTTCGTGGCACGAACCGGTACTGTAGGTTAGACCTTTAGTACCGGTTGGTAACACAAACCGGTACTAAAGGGGCTCGTGGGGACCCTGCCTGACGCCAGCCTGCCACTACCCCTTTAGTACTGGTTCGTGGCACGAACCGGTACTAAAGGCTCAACACGAACCGGTACTATTGATCGCAGCCACGAACCGGCACTATTGATCACATTAGTGCCGGTTTTTTTACAAACCGGCACTAATGTGCTTCATATTTGACCCTTTTTCTACTAGTGTGTATTCAGACGGAAGACTGGGTCTCCAAGACATCACCCGAAGGGGGAAGCAACAGGAGTACCTTCGACGATCGTTCTGACCAAAGTCGAAGCTTGGGTTTTAACCCGGAGAGTTCGACACTCAGATGACGAGGGAGGTGAAGGAGCTCCACATCAAAGCCTCCAAGAAGGGTAACGGCCTCTGAGGATGTCGGCGTCGGCAACATCAACCGAATTAGCTGCAAGGCATTCGCCTGGAGATCACCAAATCCAACGACATTGCGTCACGCCCAATCATCTGGCGAAGCCATCGAAGCCATACGTCAGAAGCAGGTTGCTAGCACCATCAATCACCACCACAGCTTTCCACAAAAAAAAAAAGTCACCACCACAACTAATGGACCTAGCTGGCCTTATCAGCTGAAACGACACGCCCACCGCCCACGCAACGCCGACATGCTGATTATTTTCTAGTATGAGTATAATACGTTTTGTTTGTTAATATGTGTTTTGTCTCATGCGTGCTACATGGTGAATTGACATAGCTGCATGCATGTTGAGAGAAATATAGTTAGAGCCAATTCTTTGCTGGCTTTTGAAATAAGTTGTTCCCTACCCGGCGTATTTTGAAAGCCCAACCAAAGATATTTTTACAAACCTACTTAGGCCCTGTTTGTTTGGGCTTTTACTTCTATTTTTGTAGCTTTTTCACTTTGGCAAAAAAGCCAAAAAAAAAGCTCCTAATAGATGCTTTTTGCTTTGGTTTTTAGTTTATACCATCATGTAACAATATTGATTCATAAGTCAAAAGCCGAAGCAAAAAAGCCCCTATTTACGAGCTTTTGTGGCTTTTTTGCCAAAATAAAAAAGCTGCAAAAACAGAAGCAAAAACCCAAACAAATAGGGCCTAAGGCTTCTAAAAATATTTTTGGTTGGGCTTGACTACAAATATTTTTGGTTGGGCTTAACTATAAATATTTTTGGTTGGTCTTCTAGAATAAGCTGGGGTCTAGCTAGAAGCCCGAAAAAGCCATCAAAAGAATAGTTTCTTAGTGTAGATCAGATATTTGGATATATCGGATTACACCACTATGGCAATAGGCATAGATCGCCTTGCCTGTAAATACTAGCACGGCATTCATGACCCTGAGCAGCGAAAGCAAATCTGCTTCGTAACACAGAGAACAGATGGTGCGATGGCGTTGTCTAGTGTGACATACAGGCAAACCATTCGCGTCATATTTTTCCTGATCAAGAATAGTATTGTGCTTCCGTTGTTAAATAAATAACATTGGGCTCTAGCGTCTATCAAAAGTATCCACTTCTTTCCGTTCTAGCAAGAGCACATTTGGTGCAATCAACCCATCTTCGGTGCGTTGACACGATAGCCTAGCACATTCTTCATTAGCCATGCAAGTCTATAGCCAATGCCATGGTGAAGGTGATGTGGATACAAACATTACTGGATGAGTTTGTTCCTTGTATTATTTCCGCTCAAAAAGAACAAATAAGAACATTGATCTTAAAGCAAACAAAGGGAATTGGGAGCTCTGCTAAGCCTGGGAGACAGGGACGCACGTCACCTACATAATTTTAGACTTGCTTTCGACAGAAAATATTTCTTTCTTTACAAAACAACCATGGCAGACACCGGACATGTATACTTCACAAAGTTCATGATTTTATCCGATTAAGATACAATCAAGCACCTTCTACTCCTGCGAGGAGCGGTGTCGTCAAACTCGATTTAGTACGAATTTCCTGAAGGATTCAATTGTTTTCAATCAATTTCTGAAGGATTCATAAACATGTCTGGCAGCTTCAAATAATGGGTAATCAAGCATAATTAATTTAAGCGATGAACGACCTTTTGGGGAGGAGCCTTGTCAGTGAATCCAATGCCCTTCCTTTTGGCGAGGAAGATGATGAACACAAAACTGGAGAGAAAAGCCATGCCCATCGGCAGATTCTTGAGCAGCTCCTCGGTGTTCCTGCCAGCGTCTGGGAAGAAGCAGTTCTGAAGCCCCACATCGCTGAACGCCACCGTGAGGAGAACTAAAGCCGTGAAGAAGGCGTGCACGAAGTCTAGTGGCCGGAGGCGGAGCCTCTAAAACTGGTCAAGATCACCCCATTCCTTCCTCTCCTCCTCGTTGGAGAAGTTGAACACGTTGAAGCCGCGCGGTGTGGCGAAGCCATAATAGAGCTTACCGTCACGGCGACCGACAATGCTATCGGTGAAGGAGAAGAAGAGGCATGAGAGTGCGAGGACGGTGACCAACACCCCAGTGAGCCACTGGTTGGAGGTCTTGCACTTGCCGTGGTTGGTGAAGGACGGGGACAGTGCCTGGTATGCCAGCACCGTGCTCGTCGGCAGGAGCTGCGCTAGGTTCACTACGCTCGACATGACTGTAGTCGGTGCAGGCCCCTTGGTAGTAGTTGTTGGCGGTGCTGTGCCGGCAGTTGTTATCTCACCATTGTTGCCGTTGGTCAGTGGATGGAGTGTCGTGGACGAAGAAGAAGTAGAAGAGGCCATTGTACTTATTGTGTTAGCTAGGAAAGTAGGAATACTCCATGCTGATCTACACGTAGCTGTTTATATAGGCACAGAAATCCTATGCGAATGATTTCCAAAATATATACTAGGTTGGCGGGTTGATTAATTAGTGTTGGTATTGCTGCATGCTGAAGGGCTCAACATGAGTGCATGTACCTGGACTTCAACTCCCTAGCTACTTTTGTTTAATGCTTAATCAGTCCTCCCTCCCCTCTGCTCCCTCCCGTGTCGCCCCCGCACGGCGACCGGGGGGCTCCAAATCTGGCGCGTCTAGCCCCTTCCCTCCCTCCCCTGCCTCCCCCGCCGCCGCCCCGGGGCTTGGACGGGCAAAGCTCGACCGGAGCCGGTGGCGGCGGGGCCCTCGCGTTCCCATGGTGGCTAGGGTTGGCGCGGCGCAACCCCTTCATCCTGGGCGCGGCGCGGGCGTCGGGTGTCGCGGCGCGGCGGCGCACGGGGTCGTGGTGGGCTCCGGTGGTCCTGTTGGGCTTCGGGCGGTGTGGTTGGTGGCGGGCGTGCGGTGGTTGCTGCGGCGGCGGGGATGGCATGTCAGATCTGCGCGGTGGCGGCTGCTCGCGGCACGGGCCGGAAACGGCAAGGGCCTGCTGGCGGCGCGCGGCGGCTGATGCGCTCGTCGTCAGCGGCATGGTAGCGGTGGTGGTGTTGCGTGTCGGCCGGATTTCGCCTTTTTTCTGGCCGGCGGCGCGGGATTGGGGCCCCGGCCCGGCGTGGCTGCGGTCCCGGCTGTGGGCGGCGGCGGCGTGGTGGCTTCGCCGTGCCGGCTCCACAGCAGCTCGGCGGGTCGACTGGGGTGGCGGCTGGCTTCCCGGCGTCGGCTTGTCTCTAGGCGGCCCGTTTCGACCTTAGGCCCTCTCCTCGTCGACTGGTTGCTATCTTCGTCGAAGGTTCGGCCCTCCCCCGACTCCGGTCCATCGCTCGTCTCGCGCTCGGCAGCAGGACCGACCTCGTCTCGCGTCCGGCAGCAGGACCGACCTCGTCTCGCGCCCGGCAGCAGGACCATGCTTGTCTCGCGCCCGGCAGCAGGACCATGCTCGTTTCGCGCCCGGCTGCAGGACGGGTTGATGGAGGCCAATTTTGGCCGGCCTCTGGGTTTCGGCGTTGCGGGCAGCCCAAGGGTGCGAAAGGCGGTTCCTTTCCGCTCGTATCTTTGGTTGGGGTAGCGGTGGGTCTCGTGTGAGGTGGTGTCCAGGTCTTGGATGCCAGGGCTGTGGCCCTGGTGGTGGCTCCGCGGTGCTCTTGGGCAGAGTCCGTGGTTAGGTGCTGCCCGGTGACCATGGCTGTGTGGGCGGCGTGGTCAATGGGATGTGGCGTCCGGTGGTGGTGAGTGTTGCCCGGGGTGAAAACCTGTTCTATCTTCGGACGGACTGGCGGCGGCGAAGCTTGCTCCCTTCTTGAAGGCGTCGTCGCGGCTCTCATTGCCCGTCGTGTTGCTCTAGGGGAAACTCTGATCCTCGGGTCGGGCGATGACGGCACTCTGGTGTCGTAACCTTCCTGAAGGCGCCGCTTTGGAGCACACGGTTCGTCATATGCGGCTTCTTCTCTTCGCGTTGGCGTGTCCATGGTTGAGGACTCCGGTTGCTCTTGTAGTACTAGGGGTAGTGTTGCTGCGCTCAGCGCCTATGTATCCAGCCTTGCGTGTGTGCGTATGTTGTGGTGGTGTGTGTTTGTATCTGAGCTGTGGTAGGTCATTGCTTTATATATAAAGCGGGGCGAAAGCCTTTTTCCGTAATGCTTAATCAGTGTAAGTTGTATAATTAACTTATAAACAACGTGAATTTAATTGATGACATATGGTATGTAAGTCTTCTTCCAGGAAGGTGAAGAACCCAGAACTTGTAGCTAGTAATTGGCTTGTATCGTACGTACGCAATTCTTTACTCACGTTAATATCCTCCTAATGATCAACTCCGTTCCAAATTACATCACACACAAAATAAATACTAATAAAGCTATTATTGCTCAAAGCATCACATAACAAAAGAGGCCATGCATTTTGGAATTGAGGAAGCACTGGTCCGGTGAAACTTTTGGATCTAGAGAAGTGTGGCATGATACTATGGGAGAGACTTGCGTTGACACGGCGAAGGAGACCTCACAGCACAAGCTGACAAGCAGCTAATCGACGGACAAGCTACGTTGCCGCGGTAGAGAAACGTTCAAGGCCGAAAGCAAAGTCTACCTCATGTGCATGCATGTAACCTCGAACCAAATGAAAATACAACTGCGGCTGCTTGTACCGCATGGCACATGTGGCAAACAATCAAAACTTGATGAATAAAACAACTGGGGCTGCTTGTAGTATCGTTGGAGCCGCCGGCATGTATAGATATGTACGTATGTACGCGCCTACGTGGACATTAACTCTGCAACTACCAGACCGTACGCGCGTACATGGACAACTCTGCAACTACCGCACCTTGAACGATCAATTTTTTTTACTTACACTGACATATACATATAGAGTAACCAACTTGGAGAAAAACAAACACACGGCTGCTACTTCTCAAAAAAAAAAACACACGGCTGCTAGAATGACAGCGGTCAGCGGGACATCGATTGTTTTTTTATCCTACTTGGGGTCAGAGGAATCTCTCGGCGCATTTTATGAGGTATCGTGCATGTAGATGTATAGTTTAAGACAACCAACTAAAACCAATATGACATCGCAGAAAAAAAAACAATATGAGCCGATTGCACCATTCCTGAAACAGGCTTTTGCCTCACTTTATATATAAAAGAAACAACCGAACAGAGTACATGACCGAACCATAGAGAATGATGGAGTGACCCCTCATACAACGCCGATCTCAGAATACCCAGATCAGGCCAGACGCATGCGACCACGCTACCGAAAGAGAATACAGGTAGGACCAGATATAACGCCACGCTAAGCCCTAAATACCTAAGCTCTATGACAACGCCCCCGAAAGGGAGAACGACGCAGAGCGTCGTCGTTGCCAAGTCCAGACGGACAAAGGTTTTCACCCGAAACCCCGCCACACAAAGAGGAGCACCCAAAATTGATATACTTTTTTTCAAAATTGATGAACTATTCGTGAACTTTTTCAAAGTTTGTCAACTTTTCTCAAAAGACGTGAACATTTTTGGATTCATGATTTTTTTTCTATAACTAGTTTTTCCACCCTAAATTTTAGTGACACATGTCTATACTGCAACCTTATGTGTCAATGCTGAAACCTGAACCGACTCTGCATCTTCTATGACTGTCTTCTCAGCACACAGATGGTCAAGCAGTCTAATAAATTCACTTGGTAGAAAACAAAAACATTCACTTCTTTCAAAAAGAACAACATTCAAGTGGAGCGACGAAACTCCTACAGCAGCACGTTCTCCCCGAAATCATTTCAACCTCCAGTGGCGAAGATGACGACGCAATGCACCCAGCCAACCTATCCCCTCTATCGACAACAAACCAACCTAAGTTGTTTTCACCTCACAAAGAAGATGTGCCGGAACCTGACTTCGATCTCTCCGAAATTCTGGTGGGGTGCAATGAATGGCGAAAGGAAAGTGCATTGGATCTCATGGGAAAAAATGTGTGCACCCAAGAGAGATGGGGGACTAGGCTTTCGGGATCCGGAAGCTTTCAATCAAGCTCTTTTGGCAAAGCAAGCATGGCGTATTCTGCAAGTCCCGTCTTCACTTGTGGCTAGAGTATTGAAAGCTCGGTATTTCAATGACAATACAATTTTGACAGCCACTTGTCCCTCGAATGCATCAGATACATTTAGGAGTATTTTGCATGGTAGAGATCTGCTGAGAGAAGGATTGATTTGGAGGATAGGGGATGGCTCCAAGATTAAGATTCACCATGACAATTGGATACCGAGGAGTGGATGTTTAAGACCATTAGGGCAAGAGTTTGTACACGGTATAACAAGGGTGGCGGACCTGCTGAATGTTTCAGGTGAGAGCTGGGATGTACAGAAAGTCGAAGCCATGTTCTCAGCCTCGGATGCCTCGGATATAAAGAAAATTGCAGTTGGAGGACCGAGTACGGACGACTTCCAAGCCTGGAATTACACAAAAAATGGATTTTTCAATGTCAGATCAGCATACCACCTAAGAATGTCTTTGAACAGAATAAGGTCTGGACAGCCAGAATCTTCAAATTCTGTTGATAAACATAAAGGAAATTTGGCTCTATGGGACACGAATGCTCCAGCCAAGGCAAAGATTCATATGTGGAGGATGATAAGGAATGGTCTAGCAGTTGGTGCAGAGCTCCATCGTCGTCGGATAAAGCCTGGTGTTTTTTGTGTTGCGTGGGGACGTGAGGAAACGATACTACACAGATTTTGGACGTGCCAACATTCATCACAGGTTTGGCAGCTGTTGCGTTCAGAAAAGGGCGTCTCGGTGGCAACCCCACCGATCCCGACGGACTCCCAGAGCGCTCTGGCTCGCTGGTTGCTGGGATGGTTTGCCGGTGCTGCTAACGACGAGAGAGAGGCGATTGTGCAAGCTGCATACGGACTTTGGTTGGCTAGAAATGAAGCAAGGGATGGCACGAAGATAGCTCCACCACATGAAATTACGGAGTCTGTATATTCCTACTTACAGGAATGGCGAAGCACTCACGTACAGATGGTGCGGCTCCCAAAGTGCACTATTACCCAGCGGTGGGAGCCTCCAGACGAAGGTTGGATCAAACTTAACTCAGATGGTGCTGTGTCCAGGTGTGGAGAAAAGGCAGGCGGAGGTGCAGTCCTTCGTGACCACAATGCTGCTTTTTTGGCGGGTGCTTGTCATTTTTTTCAGAGATGTTGTGGAGCCCCAGGCTGCGGAAATTCTAGCGTGCAGGAGTGCGCTGCAGGTCGCGCGAGAAAGAGGGATACAGAAGGTCCATCTGGAGCTTGATAGTAAAGGATTAGTGCAGATGATTAAGGACAAACAGAAGAACCTTGACGCGGTCGGGCCTTGGATCCAGGAGATTAAACCTATGCTTAGCTCATTCTCAGATTTTAAGGTAGACACTACAACAAAATAGTCGCGTAAGGTCGCTTTTTCTGCTGCGTTTTTTAATTCGCCTCTACGCTCATGGACACTAGGAAGCTAAAGTCGCTTTTTAAGACGTTTACAAGGCGCTGCAAAAACTGGGTATTTTTTAAATACTTATCTAGTTTTTTAATAAGTTAGAGACGTTTTTTGAGACGATTTATGTTTGGACTAAAACTTTGGCGGTACCAAATTCGTTTGCTTTACCGCTTGTTTTTAGGGATGCCTGCGTCTATTTTTTCTCGCTGACATATAATCCGGGGTGTTTTCCCACGCCCCCATCTTTTCCGCCTTCGAATCCCTTTCTTGAACCTCCCACCAAATATCCAATCTGCGGGGCGGCGGCGCCAAGCCTATCCCATCCGTCGCCCGGCCACTACCACATCCTATGCGGCAGCAGCCTCGCCCCGAGCGATGCCCTCCGCCGGCTGCTTCTTCTCTCCTCAATCGGCGACCTCAGCAGTTAGATCCCGGCCGGCGTCCGTTGTCCTCCCCATCACCGCTCCGCCCTCTACAGACATCGTGCTCGCCGTCGCCAAGCTGGGTCCACGCCGGCGTTAACTTCCAGCCAAAACTCCTCCACGCTCCCTCCAATTCCACCCCGTCCACAGGTTATACCATTAAATCAACAGGGTACATCCTTCATTTATGCATTTCACACCTTTTATATCCAGATTAGTTGTCAACAAAATCTCACAGTTAGGACCAACCACCATCAATCAGAGAACTCATGCATCAGATCTAATGGAGCAATCCCGTTGGTGGTGCGTCCTGCAACTTGTGTACATATTTTTTGTTCTTCATCTCACTTTAACTAACGAATTTCGCCAGATCATTCTTTTGGGAGGAAAGGAGCGAATACATTAATCTGGTTTTCTGGACACTTCAAGCAGGTCCTCCCTCGAATACCATTCTGCTAGTATGATAAAATGACTTGCCATTAGTAGATTGCGTTTACATGTTGTAAGAACCCCAAAAAATGTACTCCCTCCGTCCCAAAAAGCTTGTCGCGCTGTATGTTTTGCAAAAATAAAAAACCCTCAAAGTTTGTCAGACCGAACCAGCCGTCACAACAAGATTGTAAGCTCAGGTACTTGTTTCAAGAGAATTCCACTATAATCTGCAATCACAACATGATTCCTACCTTTCATTTTTAATGATGTATAATTTTAGCTTTCACAACCTAGTATCACTTGGTTTGCCCCTACTACTTATGAAGCAAAATGACATGACTACGTGGTCTGCACTTTATGAGTTCTGGCTTGACATGACTCTGTGTGGCAGAGAAGCCGTAGTTCTTGGTTAACCACTAATGAACTATACATATTGTTTTGATGGATTTTTTTTTACTTTAGCTCTGTAGATGCTCAGTATGTTTCACAACTGTACCATTCTGGGAAGACTTTGCATCTTAATTAGGCCTATGTAAGATCAGAGTATCGGACCAAGCCAAGTTATGTATTGAAAAAGATTCAAACTAGATGCACTTTCACACTTAGTTTGATCACATACGCCTGCTAAGCTAATTGTCGTTTGCCTACCATCTGATACAGCCTGGTAAGTTAACCTAGACATGGGGGTGATGCAGGTTAGCCTGGTAAGTTAACCTAGACATGGCCTAGGTACATTCTTGAGGCATCACAGGCATGCTGTGGCAACCATGATAATGTGATGTACACATCCACCGTACATTTTTAGTAAATTGGAAGAGGATTATCCCCTATTGTTTCCTGCTTATAGAAGTGAGTGTGCTGAACACATCATCATGAAAGGTGCTTAATATGTACTTGTTTATCACTTTTCAGTTTGGTCCTTGTTTCAGCTAGCAAAAACATGGATGGTACCATATTAACGATGGAATGTTCTAGTGGTAAGTGCAGCATTTAACATATTCTATATTTACATATCTTGTGATTTCTGTCACCCAGATCCTATTTTCACGGATGCTTGGCAAGAATTTGCATGTTGCATGATCATAAGAACATGGCTCAGGCCGGTATGCAGTTTCCTCTTTCTTTGATATACATAACTGCCACATTAACCGATATATCATATGTACGGTAGCTGTGGATGTAGCTGGCCTGTAGGTGTTAGTTACCACTCTGCCGTTCCTAATTAGATGTATATATTTGTCCCACCAGAATAAATAAGAGTCCGTTTTCTCACACATGAAAATTAGTGTTCCGAGTGAATATGCAATGAGTCCCAGCTAGGCTAACATCTGTCTGGAAGAGCACTATGTTGCCAACATGTATACCATCTACCAAGAAATGTCCTAACTTCTAACTATCCTCGTTGCTTGCATACTCTAGAACATCAGAAAATTGCCAATAATTAAACTATGATATATTTACTTCTTTGAGTTGTCTGCCAAAATCGAATGAAATTGCATATGTATTGGTCTTGAGTTTTATTTCAAATGAGTTGCCTATTTATTGTCTCATAGACATTTGTGAGGTATATCCACAATATAACTCATGGTATGAATTTTTTTTATTACTTCCTAATTTGTTTCATTTCGTGGCAAGGTTGTCTACAGTAGTTCTCCATTTTATTAGGAATCGGAGATGACCAAATAGCTTTCCATAGATTTCTGAATATTTCTGAAAAGATTATCCCCGGTGCCATTTCTCGCTGATTCATTCACTACCTGCAATACAATATGTTTTTAATGAGTAAATTGCAATATATTCCTGTGGTGCTTGTTAGAAATTGTACATAGATTCTAATTATTATTCTGAATAAACACAAGCATCAGATCTATTGCGCATGTTTCATTTGCTTCTACTGCCATACCCATAACCGTGTTGGATTGCATTCTGAGACTGACCTCACATATGAATTGTCTTACTTAAATTAATTACGCAGTATGCAGGGCAAGATGGAAAGGTGTGACAGATTTTAGGGAAATTTTGAGTTTAAATCTTGTCGAAATTAGGCACGTAAATATAATTGCAGAGACCAATGAAAATTGGTATTGCCAGTGAAGGGTCCGCCGCAATTCTTATTCAACATCTCAGCTGGCCAGCAAAGAAATCAAGATTTGGACCAATTGCATATTCCGACATGGGACAACTAATGAATTGTTTCTTGCCGAAACATGGGCAACAGATCACATATTTGGAGGTAAAAAGTTCAGAGCACCATAACTTGAATCACTATGTTCATTTGACATCCTTTCAATCAATTCTATGCTTGTTAAAATCTAACTACCATAATCATTCAAGAGAGCTTACATGTGACAGCATCCTAATGAGTATTAGGGAAAAAAGGAGTATTTCAATGGTCATAAGAGGTCTTTAACTAAAATTATAGTAGATGTCTACTAGTTGCTTCAACTTTGGTATCCTTCAACTAAGGTTGTGCTTCACAGGTCAAAAGAGCTAAGGGAAGCTATTTGTTTTACAAGCAACTTAGCAGAATAAGTGAGGACGCAGAGGAAAAATGAGCAGAACCTGGATGCACAAATATATCAGTTCCTGCCTGCAGCTTATGGAAAGACTCCAGCTACTTAGCGAATAGGATATTTTTCTTGATATGTATGCAACTTTTTGTCCACGGATGTGTAGTTCAGTTCTGAAATGTTAACCCCACAAGATATAAATGAAAGTATTGGTTTGCTGCTTTCAACTATGTGATGTTATGTTTTTCTAGTGCTGTTGAATGTTGATCGTGAGAACATCGTGCTTACATATGAAATGGAGGATGTAGATTCTAGCACCGCCTTCGTGCGACCATGTGTGTGTGCATGAACAAGACTCGAATTACATTTTTCAATCAAATTTGAATTGCAAATGGGAGTACAAAAATGACATTTTCTGCATCTAGACACGTTTATAACATCCCTACAGAACGTCTCGATATTAGTAGAGACGTGGTGTAAGGTGTGTCTAATAAGACGTCTCTACTAGCATAGATATGAATTGTACGTCCCTATAAAACGTCTCATTTCCTGTAGACACGCTTTGCAAACGTCTCAATGTCACTTGACACGGTCCGTGAGGAGACGCTGCAAGGACGCTTTACGAAAGCGGCTCTACATTCCATTTGAGATGAAATAACGCGTCTCTAGCTTACAAATCTGACGTCTCTACGTGCATATTTTGTTGTAGTGAGAGTGGGTGCGTCGTTTTGCTAATATTGCCGCGCATAAATTTGCGAAAGTAGGTGTAGGTGATGAACTATGTAAGGTTTGGGTGGGGGTTCCCCCGGATTTTGTGTTGGATGTAATTTCAGGCGATATTCCTAGCTTTGTTAGCTAGTTAAATAAAGCGGCGACATTAACCCTAAAAAAAACCTGTGGATTTTTTTTTTGAGGATCCCAACCTGTGGAATTGACACGTATCACCTAACGCTAACCAAAAAGGCCCACAAAAGTGCCAGCTCACACCCACCAGACCCAGCTCATAGAAACGTACCGCTCGGTCAAAATCGAAGGCACATGGCCAATCGATGCCTGAATCGCTCGTAGAAGATTGACATTGTTATTACACCCTTTTCATGTGGATTTGACATGTTCAGTAGAATTTCTGTGTTTTCTCCTTTTCTCGTCAACCAAATACACACGTTTATAAAATTAATGTGTTTCCCATTTCCCTATTTCACACATGCATTCCTATGCATTAATTCCTGTGTTTTCTCTATTTCTCTATTTTTTAAATCCTGCAAACAAAGCAATCTTTTTAAATTTTATAATTCCGAGTTCCACATCCATATACCCTCTTTCATGTTACCATTCTGTTTGCGTGTGAGGAGGATGGGACAGTCCTATTTAAGATAGATTGCTGCCAAAATTTTAGATTTTCACCGGAAAAGTAGGCGAGGAAACTTACCTGCTCTACGTTCGGAGGACACACGCGCGCGTTCGTTGCTACAAGAATTATGAGTAGAAAATGTGAAGATGTTATCTTGCTGCCTGCAGTATGCAGCGTCGATGCATTAGAGTCCGGGCTTTTTTTGGTGAAAGAACCCAAATATGCTATAAAGGTTCACCATAAGTACAAAGCACATCAAACATAATCATAGTTACATTAAGGTCCTTAGAACACCAAACGACCCATATTGCTGCCAGAACAAGCTGCTGAGGTGTCGTTGTCGTCGATCATTTATCGCAATTGTCGATAATAGTCAGGAAGTCTTCGTGCACGTGCCCGACATCGTCCGAGAGCTGCAGCCGTTGCCATTGTACCCTTGCATTGACCTGAAGCCGCTAACACCAAATCTGGTTGTCTTGCACGCATAACGGAAACCCCAACCTTACCGTCCAAAGACACGACATGAATCTACGCCAGAGATTGTCCCACTCTGTGTCGATGGACGAATTCAAGAAGGATCAATGCCTGAAAGACTACTTCAAAGATGAAGCATTGTTAGCCACCACAACAATACCCCATGAGGATAAAAAAACATAACCTAGGCTGCTAGAGGGGATCAGGTGAGTCCATGGGCTCGCCTACAGAGCCTGTAAGAAAGTAAGCTTCTCCCTAGTTGTCGCGGCGGGAAGGGAATCAATATACCGGTTTTCACAAACTGCATTAGAGTCAAAGCTATCTCACAGCTTGCCTGGAAGGTTATACTCCTGAATAGAGGGAGTACTAGCTTGCCTTGCATTGATCATACCACCCAATCATCATGGAAAGTTGAAACTAGAAGTTCGGAGGTCGTTGCTTACGCGAGTGTCAGAGATTAAGAAGTTCAATATTAGAAATATAGAGTTTAGCCTTTTAAGCATTGGTGGAGATAAGAGCAAAACAAGTCAAACATTTACAAAGTTTATCCATAGGAAGGCCGTCACATTAACTCCTTGTTGATTAGCGGAAGGTTCACACTAACTTGCGTTGCAGATCAATTCAAGAGAATTTGTGAGTGGAACAAAATCTTTAGGAAAATCCTTAGGGATATTGAATTTAAAATGGGCAATTGTAAAGCAAGCGGAAATATAAAATGGAAGGTCTGTTTTATTTTTCCAGGTGGAAGGCACAAAACGGCCTATTTTTTCAGAATCTAAACAGTTAACCAAGCGGTTTTTTCCATGAAGCATGTACTCCCTTTGATCCATATTAATTGTCGTAGAATTAATACAACTTCATACTAAATCATTGATAATTAATATGGAGGGGGGGGGGCAATTATTTTCCTCCAATGTGTTTTACGCTAACCACAATAATATACTGCCCTTATGTGTATGCAAATGTCAGGCGAAACACTGTTTGTAAATTTTTAAATTCTTTTTTTGCAAAGTTATGTAAAGAGAAACTGCCACAAAAAATTAAATGAAGGCAAATGGTAGCGGATATTCGATTCTACTCATGAGGTCACATGGTTCAAGGTGAACAATATATTCAGAGAAAAGTTAAACAATTAAAAGAAAACTGATTTTTGTACAACAGACATGTTCATGTCTTCTACTCCCTCCGTCCGAAAATACTTGTCCGAGGAATGTATGTATCTAGATGTATTTTAGTTTCAAATACATTCATTTGTATCCATTTTCACGACAAGTATTTCCGGACGGAGAGAGTACATGAAAAAGAAAAGAAATATATGCCGAAAAATGCCTTTGAACATGCTTTAGGAGCACGATCTTTTTCTATTCACCCAGATCAGAACACATCCATCGCACGGCTTACTGTCTCACGGCGAGAGCTGACTTGAAAGATGAAACCGATCGCGCGCCGGACGTGGAGCTAGCGATGGCAGCGCCCCGCCGGCCGGCCTGCTGTGTCGTGCGACCTAGCCGTACACACCACCGACCCGGCCATAAATAGCCGGTGAAACGGCTTCGATCCGACCCGTCGAACCCACCAACTTAATTCGTTACTCCTACCTTCGTTTCACCTACAGGCTAGCTAGCCAATGCATGCTCAGTCTGAAGTCTGAATAATTCCAAAAAAAAAAGTCTGAAGTCTGAATTAGCAGCAGACCTGGTAGTTTTCTAGCAGTAGAAACGGCACGAAATTAAAAAGCCACGAGAGTTGGTGCGAGGGATGAGGCGCATTAATGTCTGAATGAGCAACGTAACTACGTACGGCTAGATTATCGTATATATATGGGGGCCACATACGGGCTGCCCATAGATCAGACTGCTACTGCCATCACTACCATATCTACGTAGGTCGACGCAAGAAAAAAGATTACCACATGCGTACGTACTTATACAGCCTAGACATTTGAGTCCTTCACGTACATACCGGCCGGGGAGATGTGGACAACATTAAAACTTGGCGTGCAATTATTAGTTAAGTTTCCGGTATTTCGCGACGCCCCAGAAAAATAATGGGAGAGGCTACACATCAGTCAACTAAAATTTTCGATTAGGGTCAGCCGATTTTGTGAACCGTTGGATGAAAATCGTTTGGCACCTGAACCTTCTTCTTCCTCCCATCTTTTTCTTCCAAGACCGTCATGCGTGCCTAGATTTTTGTCGTCCTGGGGGCGCCTCGAGCGTATTTTTGGTGCCGGCGCCAAAAATGTCGTCGGAGGGGCCTGTTGGGGGCGCGGCTGAAGATGCTCTAAGTAGGTGCGTGCCAGGGCTAACATCCCTCTCATCGGCGCATGATGCTCCATTAGTTAGACAGTGACGCCCTATCAACCTCATCATCGATCGATCCACCGACGACAGCTGCTCCTGCTCATTCGTATATGCATGCTGCGGCAACGTCGTATCCGGCCACCAAAAGGGAAGAAGACTTGATTGATGGCGCCATCTTGATAGCTGCATACGTACGTAATTAGCATTAAGGGCCGAAACCTCGTAGACCGTACGTCGTTTTCGTTATAGGTATAGGTAGGAGTGGTCTACACCTTAGCAGCCCATGCAGCGACGTCGACGTGCTACTCCGATCATACCTGGGAATGTTGAGAGAAATGTGCCAACGCGCCTACGCTACGCGCGCTACTGAAGCTTGAATTCAGACGGAGGAGCCGACAGTTGAGGAGAGCAGACGCGTACGTGCTCCGTGCAGCCGTAAGGCAGATTCAGGTTTCAATGAGCTGCAGGCCGGCCGGGTACACAAGCACATCTCACCACGCAGTCACTTCTCCCTACGAATATCTCGCCGGCGGTGGTAATTCCCGTGGTAATTGCATACAGTGATCCCAGTACTTGGCCGATCTCGACTAACTTGCCGGAGCCGGCAGGGGGAAGCCAAAGTCGAAATCCCTGTACTTCACCTGCTGCTCCGATCGTCCATCTCATCTCATCTGTGTTTCATCTTCCATGGTGTCTCTCTGGGGAGGGGAGGGAACACCGGAATTCAATGGCCTCCATAAGAAGGTGAGTGGATCGGCGGAAGTGTCTGCTCCCATGCAGCGCATGAGCCACATGATAGATTTCTTCTTTAATTCTTGAGAAACTTGCTCGTGTCACATTCATTTTTCATGGCAATATGCCGTTTTGGTTGATGAGTAGGCCAAAGTTGTCAAAAGGAAATGTGGGACCCATCCGATCGCTTAAATAGCATGGCAGCCGGAGGTGGCACTGTTTACGAATTTGGTTTACGAATTAAGTATAGCAGTAGCCCTGGCCCATGCCAGCCTGATCTTCACACAGATCAGTAGTAAATTGCACAGGTTCATGGAACAAAGTCACTCATCTTCACACAGATCTAGCTCGCGACTTGCAGAGATGACTTTGTTCCGGTTGTACCACTTCCGTCCGTCTATATCTTGTCAGATAAACGAAAACACTAAAAATCTAACGCCAGATTTCCAGACATGGCAAGTCTAACTTTTTCATGGCGATTTATATTGGCATGATGATGGCAAATTTAGATTGTAGGCACAGTATATTATTATTTTTTTGATAAAATAAGGCAGATTTGACATTCTCGCAAACTAAATTTACCATCCACGACGAATATAATTTGCCACGAAAAATATTTGATTTTCCATGGTAAAAAAATCTGACGTCAGATTTGTAGTGGAGTCGCAGATTAATTACTGTGTCATGAAGCTAGGTAAACTGATTCCTGTCAAGAACAATTGAGAATCTAAATCGACATCCATGGTTCAATACATGAACATCAACATTGATCGATCAGAAGTGGCATGAGGTACCTCACAAGCAACCATGCATGCATGGATATATTTATCTGCTAGCTAGCTGATCACGCATTACAAACTAGCTAGAACAACCTCAACCTGCCTGACACACTAGCTGAAATACACGTACATATACGTACCGAATATAATATAAACTTTTTCTTGGGCAAAATCAAGAGGGCCGGCTATATATGAAAAGCATCAAAGAAAGAAATAGGACTGCAAATGGTCGAGGCTGAACGAAGCATCATGGTGGATCAATGTGCTTGTAGCTAGTCGTGGAGGTGGCGGTCGAGGTGGATGATGGTGGAGAGGTTCATGGGGGAGATGTAGTCGGTGGAGCCCGAGAGGTAGTTCTGGGCGATGAGGCGGTTGGCGCGCTCCGTCGGGTGGAAGGCGTCCCAGAACACGTACTCGTCGCGGTTGGCGCACAGGCTGGACACCATGGTGCAGATGCCGATGCCGTTGAACCGCCCTTGGCCGCAGCACGCCTCGGTGGCGGTGACGAAGCCGTACGCCTTGGGGTCGGCGATGAAGTCGTCGTGCGAGCGGCGCGTGTTGACGGCCACGAACACGGCGCCGTTGCCGTTGCCGGCGCCGACCTCGGCGTTGAGCTCGTTCAGCATGGCCTCCATCTGCGGGTTGTAGGCCTCGGACGCGCGCTGCAGCTCCGGGTCACAGCTGCCGTCGAGGCTGTGCATGGCGAGCTCGGCGGGCACGCAGCCGATGGGGCCGACGCCGGTGACGAGGATGCGGCGCGCGCCGAGGCCGTGGATGCGGCGGAGCACCTGCTTGTACTCGGAGAGGATGTACTTGATGTAGTCGGGGAGGGAGAACTCCCGGGAGCGGGCGGAGTAGGGCACCAGGTAGTAGTTGTTGACGAAGTCGTTGCCGCCGAGCGTGATGAGCGTCAGCGCGCCGCCGACCACCCGCGCCGCCCGCTCCGGGCCGTACAGCTTGGCGAGACGGTGCTTGTACTGCTCGAAGTAGGTGAGCTGCTTCGAGATCCGGATGATGTTGGCCTGCACGATGATGCACGGAGCATCGATATTCATTACTCATTAGAGAGTGTGTACACTAGAGTTAATTATTGAATGAAGTGTGCATTAAAAACGGTGGATGGATCAGTGAAAGGATCGAAGCACGTACGAACTGGATGCCGGTGTCGTTGAGGATCCCGATGCCGGCGGAGGCGAAGTTGGCGCCGACGAGCAGGTTCTCGCCGTCCAGCTCCGGGCTCAGGTACGGCAGCACCGGCACGGATCCTATCTGCTCGCCTGCGTGCAACATTGTTAAATGTTAATCAATCAACCAGTTAGCCTCAACTATAGATACCACCGACGGCGGGTGAAGAGTGAAGTCCATCCATGAATGCACGAGCTCGCTACTCAACTGATGAGGTCGACGACGTTCTTCCCGTTGGAGAACCTCCCCGTGGCGCGGTGGTCCGGGGTGTCGATGCCGTAGGGCCACGAGTCGGCGCGCGCCGACGTGAGGAGGTAGTTGTTGTTGCCGTTGTCCACCAGCGAGTCGCCGAAGATGAAGAAGGCCCGGGCCGCGCGCGCCGCCGGCAGCGCGGGGAGCACGCAGAGCGCGACGGCGAGAAGAGCCGCCACTTGCCACGAGGAGGCCGCCATTGCTGCTAGCGCTCCACACTCCACTTCACTCACTCACTTGCCACTGAAAGTGAGATGTGGTAGCTAGTGTATGCGTGTACACTTGGTGGATGCACTGGAACGTTGCGTGCAGTCGCCATTTATAGAGCATCTATCTACTCACTTGTGCATCCATCTAGTGAGTGAGTGAGTGAGTGAGTGGCCTCTTGGTTGGATCATGTCGTCGTCGCCGGAATTTACTCCCCTATGGCCCGGTACGACGTGTGGTTGGTGCACGTACTGCTGTGCTGGTCACAGTGCCTGCGCGTGGACCTTCAATTCTCTGCTAATTATGTCCCGTGGGTTACAGTAATTCCTTGCCGGTTTGGGGGTTCGGTTGGTGTGGGCATTTTCAGACGCGCATTGGATCTTTGCAGGCTGTTTCACATGAATGATGAGCTGCCTCTGACTGAGCCAAAAATAGATTTCTTGTTAGTGCGTGTGCTGCAATTAATCGCTTTTGTGAGAGCAATTCTGCTTACCCTCCGAATAACATTTGTTTGATTAGGGAGGGAGATATTTCAATGTTCAGTAGCCATGGATGCAAGCACGCACGCAGCTCTGTTCAGTTACGTGAAGCATCTGGTGGGACGATTTCGAGCACCGTAGAGGTGAATGAATTCCGATCTATCCGAATATCCGCACAGCAGATGGATCTTAGTGCAACCAGTACTCGTCATCAGTTGGAGATGCAAGAAAAAAAGAAAGAAATGGCCGGCGTTTTGGTGATAAAAGATCAAAGAACTTACGAATTTCAGACAGAGTACTCTGGAGTGGAGTGAGTGACCGAAGAGCAAGATGATGTCAGATGGATCCATTTCATACAGTTACATGTTTCTTCAGTCACAGTGACCTAAGGCAACTTGTTATTCATTCAAGAGGGCAGTTGGATCTATCCATCATCCACGCAATGACGCCTAGATTCAGCTGAGCTGTATGCAGTAGCTGCAACTTTTTTTTATTCGACAAAGGCAGTGGTTGTGGTAGCTGATGTAACCTTCCCAATGAGGATTGAGAAGTAGAGCTTACAACAGCCCACACGCACTTTGCTCAATAGAGCTTGGTTCGTACTAACAACCCAACCTAACATTGTCCAAATCAGCCTCTAACAAGCAAGTGATATGACATCTGTTCTGTTCTGTCCATGCCTTTCTTCCCACACTAATAAAAGTAAAGCCCTAATCTACACCAGTTGTGTAGCCATTGCAGTGCACCATGAGCTTGTCAGTTATGCTCCGTTACTTAACCAAATGGGCAGCGCAAGCGCCATTAATGGAGATCAACCAACGGCAGGTCGGGAACCACCTCCATGGACTCGATCGGCCATTCGACCGCCTCGTCATATAATTGCGTGTCTCCTCCTCCAGGCTCTAGCTAGCCAGGGATTATGGTTCAGGAAGCATCACTGTGGAGTGTGGAAGTGGAACCCCATCCATCCATATAGGAGTATGTAAAATTGGATGGATCTGTGCCCAAGCAGTACTGCATTGCAGCAGTAGGACAATGCCGTAGGCAGGGGCCCAGTTCATCCCCAACCCTCAGCCGCGCGGCATTTACTCCGGAATTCAGGTACGTGTGTCTCCGAGCAGCTAGCAGTTAAATCTAGGCACGCAGCCAGGCATTGGTGAAATCATTTGCCAAGCTGCAAAGAGTTTATTATAGCATCTATTGATAAATTCTGGTACGCGTGTCTGAGCAGCAGCAGCAGTTAAATCTAGGCAGGCAGGCAGGCAGGCATGCATGGGGGTGAAATGAAAATCTGCCAAGCTACAGACAGTTTAGACAGAAGAAGCTTCGAGCTAGCAGGTGCACATGCCCTGGGTTTCACAGGGTGGGTTCGGTCGACAGAGGAGTACTCTACCATTACGGGCGTGTGGCCTGGCTGGTGAAGTTAATAAGCGGCCGCTGGATGGATGGATGCGTGGGTGGATCCATGGTTGGTTGACTCACCTTCTTATGGAGGCCATTGAATTCCGGTGTTCCCTCCCCGGCGAGACACCATGGAAGATGAAACACAAAATTAACTCTGACATAAGATGAGATGGACTGGAGCCGAAGCAGCAGGTCAAGTACATGGATTTCGACTTAGCCTCCTCCTGCCGGCCGGCTCCGGCAAGTGAAGTTACTCGATCGGCAAAGTACGGGGGTCACTGTATCCAATTAGTTACGACGGGGAGTTACCACTGCCGGCGAGATATTCTTGTGTACCTGCAGCTCATTGAAACCTGAATCTGGCTTACGGCTGCACGGAGCACGTACGCGTCTGCTCTCCCTGAACTGTCGGCTCCTCCGTCTGGATTCGAGCTTCAGTATTACGTTCGCTCGCGTGCCATTTTCCCCAAGTTTCAGAAATGAGGCGCGTTGGCACAACTCCGAACATTCCGAGGCATGATCGGAGTAGCACGTCGACGTCGCTGCATGGGCGGAGGTAGCTGACTACTCCTTCTCCTACCTACAACGAAAACGACGGTTTACGAGGTCTCGGCCCTTAATGCTAATCACGTATGCAGCTACAGTATCAAAATGGCGCCATCAATCAATTCTCCTTCCCTTTTGGTGTCCCCGCAGCATGCATATACGAGCGAGCGAGCAGCTGTCGTCGATCGGTGGATCATTGATGAGGTTGATAGGGCGTCACTGTCTAACTAGTGGAGTATCCCGCGCCGATCGATGACAGTGATGTTAGCCGTGGCGCGCACGTACGTAACTAGATGTACATATATAGAAGTAGAACACATGCTTATATTGGTCACTGATGTTACGTACGTGGTGGTGTGTCTAGCTATTTTCTGCTGTCCCGAAATATTGGGAACTTAACTAATTGCACGCCAACTTTTCTGCGGTATTGACACGGATCTAGTGTCTAGGCGGTAGGATGTACTCTCAATTGATCGAAACAGGGATACAAGTAGCTAGGGTTTTCAGCAAGAAAGGGGATCGGGAGATGAGAGCCGGAGGTGAGAGAGGGGATACATCGCCTCGCGGCGCCATCAGGTTCTGGATTAATCGATACCTAGCTCTCCACTCGTCTCGCCCTTAAGTAATCTCACTAGCTCCACATGGGCCCGGTCACTTGACTGTTGGGCTTGCTCCTCCTCTTGGGCCGGTCTGGTGGTGCTGGGCCTTGGCCTTCGGTAGTTCCCGTGACATTCCTCCCCCCTTGCATTTTGGCTTGTCCCCAAGCCAAAGCTCGAGGGAACCGGGCGCGAAGGGGCACTTCATCCTCCCAGGTGGACAGCGACGGGGAAAAACTAGACCAGTGCACCAGTACTTGCGGTACTTGCCGGGCTCCACGCTGCACGTCTCCACGCTGAAGGACGGCTGCTGGTACTTGGAATGGTAGAAGATCTTCGTCGAGGACTGGCAGCTCCGGCATGATTTCTGTGTCCGAAGGAACACCCGCGCGAAGCTGGGATACATGGATGACGAGGTGGATCTTGGTGTGCTCCGGCAGTGCCAACTTGTATGCCACTTCGCCGACCCGCCCAATGACCTGAAACGGACCAAAGTATCAAAAAGCCAATTTGTGGTTAGCTCAAGCCGCGACCGATGATTGTGCATACGGTTGTAGCTTGAGGTACACCCAGTCCCCAACTGCAAACACCCGGTCTGTTCTCTTCTGGTCTGCCTTGGCCTTCATTACTTGGCGAGCGCGGTGCAAGTGCTACTTCAGGGATTGCAGCATTGTGGCTCGGTCTTTCGTCCAAGCCGCCAGGTCAGACACAGTATCGTCTGCGATATTGGTGATACCAAAGAATCGGGGTTTGTGTCCATACAGCACCTTGAAGGGAGATGATTTGAGCACGGAGTGGTAGGAGGTGTTATACCAAAATTCTGCCAATGCCAGCCACTCAGCCCATTTGCTCGGACAATTGTGGACAAAACATCTCAAGTAAAGCTCCATGCACTGGTTCACCCTCTCCGTTGTGCCGTCGGTCTGCGGGTGCCGCGATGATGATATGTTCAGTGTGGTCCGTGTCAGGTTGGCCAGTTCTTGCCACACCCGACTAGTGAAGATCCGGTCCCTATCTGAAACCATCTTGTTCGGAGGTCCATGCAATTTGAATACATTCTCCATGTATGCTTTGGCCACTTGCAGTGCAGAGAATGGATGCCGGAGGGGGATGAAGTGGGTGTACTGTGTGAGTTTATCCACGGCCACTAGGATGGAGTTGTAGGCTTTTGACTTGGGCAGTCCTTCAACAAAATCTAAGGTCACCATTTCCCAAGCCTGTTGTGGAATCGGTAGGGGTTGGAGAAGGCCGGGGTACCTGACATGCTCTGGCTTGGCCTGTTTGCAAATGGCACAATTGCCCACGAACTTCTTCACCGCCTGCTTCAAATTAGTGTTGGGAAACGTAGTAATTTCAAAATTTCCTACGTACACGCAAGATCATGGTGATGGCATAGCAACGAGAGGGGAGAGTGTTGTCCATGTACCCTCGTAGACCGAAAGCGGAAGCGTTAGAACAACGCGGTTGATGTAGTCGTACGTCTTCACGGCCCGACCGATCAAGCACCGAAACTACGGCACCTCCGAGTTCTAGCACACGTTCAGCTCGATGACGTCCCTCAAACTCCGATCCAGCCGAGTGTCGAGGGAGAGTTCCGTCAGCACGACGGCGTGGTGACGATCTTGATGTACTACCGACGCAGGGCTTCGCCTAAGCACCGCTATTATATTATCGAGGTGGATTATGGTGGAGGGGGGCACCGCACACGGCTAAGAGATCCAAGGGATCAATTGTTGTTGTGTCTAGAGGTGCCCCCCTGCCCCCGTATATAAAGGAGCAAGGGGGGAGGGGGCGGCCGGCCTAGTAGGGGCGCGCCAAGGGGAGTCCTACTCCCACCGGGAGTAGGACTCCCTCCTTCCTTGTTGGAGTAGGAGAAGGGGAAAGAGGGGGAGAGGAGGAAGGAAAAGGGGGCCACACCCCTTGTCCAATTCGGACCAGAGGGGGGCTGCGCGCCTCCTTCCTTTCGGCCTCTCCCCTCTATTCCCGTATGGCCCAATAAGGCCCATATACTCCCCGGCGAATTCCCGTAACTCTCCGGTACTCCGAAAAATACCCGAATCACTCGGAACCTTTCCGAACTCCGAATATAATCGTCCAATATATCGATCTTTACGTCTCGACCATTCCGAGACTCCTCGTCATGTCCCCGATATCATCCGGGACTCCGAACTCCTTCGGTACATCAAAAATCATAAACTCATAATATAACTGTCATCGAAACCTTAAGCGTGCGGACCCTACGGGTTCGAGAACAATCTAGACATGACCTTGAACTATTCTCGGTCAATAACCAATAGCGGAACCTGGATGCTCATATTGGCTCCCACATATTCTACGAAGATCTTTATCGGTCAAGCCGCATAACAACATACGTTGTTCCCTTTGTCATCGGTATGTTACTTGCCCGAGATTCGATCGTCGGTATCCAATACCTAGTTCAATCTCGTTACCGGCAAGTCTCTTTACTCGTTACGTAATGCATCATCCCGCAACTAACTCATTAGTCACATTGCTTGCAAGGCTTATAGTGATGTCATTACCGAGAGGGCCCAGAGATACCTCTCCGACAATCGAAGTGACAAAACCTAATCTCGAAATACGCCAACCCAACATGTACCATTGGAGACACCTGTAGTACTCCTTTATAATCACCCAGTTACGTTGTGACGTTTGGTAGCACCCAAAGTGTTCCTCCGGTAAACGGGAGTTGCATAATCTCATAGTTACAGGAACATGTATAAGTCATGAAGAAAGCAATAGCAACATACTAAACGATCAAGTGCTAGGCTAACGGAATGGGTCATGTCAATCACATCATTCTCCTAATGATGTGATCCTGTTAATCAAATGACAACACATGTCTATGGTTAGGAAACATAACCATCTTTGATCAACAAGCTAGTCAAGTAGAGGCATACTAGTGACACTATGTTTGTCTATGTATTCACACATGTATTATGTTTCCGGTTAATACAATTCTAGCATGAATAATAAACATTTATCATGATATAAGGAAATAAATAATAACTTTATTATTGCCTCTAGGGCATATTTCCTTCACTTAGGCCATGCAAACAGTCTGATAATGCGATTGTATGTTGCTTGGACTCCTGAGTGCCCCCCCCCCAGTGCCCCGGAGTGTAGTTCGTGTAGCACCTTGTCCTGGGCCTCTTTGTTTTGACCCAGCCACACTCTCCCTTTATATCAGATGAGTCCGCCTGTTACCTGAAATGGCCCTTTCAGCGCAATACCTTGCTTGGCCTTGGTCAACATGTCGCTGCAACTTGAGTCCGCACTATATCCTTGCTTGACTTGAGTTAGCCACGCGGGAACGCATACCGTGATTGAGTAGTTGATCCCAGTCGGTCTGCGTGACAAGGCGTCAGCGGCCAGATTGGTTGCCCCTTTTCGGTACTCGATCTTGTACTATAGTCCCAACAGTTTTGACAGTGCCTTGTGCTGCCAAGGTGTGGTGAGTCGTTGCTCATCCAAGCATGTCAGACTGCGGTGATCTGTGCGAATGGTAAACTCAGACTGCAGCAGGTACGGTCGCCATCTCTCCACTGCCATGAGAATGGCAAGACACCCCTTCTCGTATGTGGATAGCATCCGGTGACGAGGGCCAAGCGCTTGACTCAAGAAGGCGATTGGGTGGTGTCGTTGCATCAAAACAGCGCCTATACCCACATCAGAAGCATCAGTCTCCACCGTGAAGGGCTGTTTGAAGTCCGGCAACGCCAACACTGGGGCTGATGTCAGAGCTTGCTTCAGAGTTTAGAAAGCTTCCTCACACGTGTCCGTCCACTGATATGGCACACCTTTTTTCAACAGATCCGTGAGCGTGCGGCTGACCACCCCGTAGTGCTTGATGAATCTGCGATAGTACCCAGCTAGCCCCAAAAATTGCCGCAATTCCTTCACTGAAGTTGGTGATCTCCATGCTTGAACTTTCTCAATATTTTTGGGGTCAGTATGCACCCCCTCCGCGCTGATCACATGCCCCTGATACCTTAGCTGCGGCTGCGCAAAGACACACTTTTTGATCTTGAGTTTGAGTGAGTATTTCTCCAGTCTCTAAAAAACTTCGCGCAGTAACTGCACATGTTCCCGGAGTGTCTTGTTGAAGACCAGAATGTCATCGATGAACACCAATACGCCATGGCGAAGCAGTGGCCCCAGAACAATGTGCATCCCGTGCTGAAAGGTGAATGGCCCCCCCGTCACTCCATATGGCATCACCTTGAACTCGAAGTGTTCGTGATGGGTTTGGAATGCAGTCTTCAGCTCATCTCCTGTCCGCATCCGAATCTGATGATATCCTGGCCTCAAATCGAGGCTGGTAAACACCGTTGCCCCATGCAGTTCGTCCAGGAGTTCCTCGATGACGGGAATTGGGTATCTGTTTTTGATGGTGATCGCATTCAAGTGACGGTAATCGACACAGAATCTCCATTCTCCGTCCTTCTTCTGTACCAGCAGGACAGGAGACGAAATGGGGCTGCGGCTGCATTGAATGATTCCTTGACGTAGCATCTCTCGCACTTGTGCTTCAATCTCATCCTTCTGAACAGGGTTGTATCTGTATGGTCTCACGTTCACTGGTTGGGCTCCTGGTATGAGGTCAATGGAATGGTCGAACTCCCGCGACGGTGGCAAACCTTGGGGTTCCTGAAACAAACTGCTGAACTCATCAAGCAGAGCTTGGACTGCAGGCGGCACTGGGGCCGTTTCAGCGTCTGCCTTGATTTCTGCTACTAACATCACATGAGCGATAGCCGTCTGTGCTTGCAACAGATTCAGCTGGGTAGAGGAAATGGGTTCGCAAACAATCTCTGAGCTGTCTATCCCCTTGAGTTGCACCTGTTTGCCTTTGTGTTTGAAAGCCATAGATTTCTCAGTCCAGTTTACTGTCATCAGCCCCCGAGACTCGAGCCAGTCCATTCCTAATATAATATCGTAGCAGCCGAGTGGGAAAGTTTGAAAGTGGATCTGAATTTTTCTCCTTGGATCTGGTATTCACAAACTGGCAATTCCTTGTCGCACAGGGTGATAGCTCCATCAGCAACCTTCACCTTCAGGGTTTGTTTCATTGGCTGTACCCCTGGCCAATACTGAGCCACTTCCGAATTGACAAAGCTATGAGAAGAACCTGAATCGACCAGCATCAATAGCACTTTGTTACCCACTTTGCCATGCAGACGAAAAGCCTTGGGCGCCTCTGTACCCGTGATAGCAGCTGCCGACAGCAAACATAAATCCTCTTCTGAGCTCTCGACTTGTGCACTTGGTGAGGGGTCAGGTGAGGTTGGTGGCGACAGCATGCCCACCATTTCCTCCACAACATGCAGCTGCACCGTGGAAGCGCAAGTATGCCCTGGCCCCCAGCGCTCCCCACAAGTGAAACAGAGTCCTCGCGCCTTCCTGAAGTTGCGCAAGGCCTTGAGCTTGTCGTCCACTGACAGGGACGAGCTCGCGGGCAGCTTGGCGATGTCGAGCCCGCGGCGTGTCTCGAGTGGCGATGGCGTTGGTGAGGTACGCCCTGCATTTGCGGGCGTCGGCAGGGTGAGGGCCAATGGGGGCCACGATGTGAATCGCCCCGCTCGAGTATTGCCACTTCCCGGCCGAGGCGGCCCATTGTTCTCCTGCTCGAGGCGCATCAATTCGACCACCTCTTCCTGCAATTCAGCCAAAGAGACAACAGTTTCCAAGTCTTGGGGTCGATGAAGCATTACAACAACCTTAATCTCATGATGTAATCCTTCTACAAATTGAGTAGTAAAGAATAGGGGATCCCACGAGCTATGATGAGCTAACAGACTATGCATGGACAAATTGAATTGTTCTGCATATTCGAGAACTAAGCCTGTTTGCTTTAGTTTCGAAAATTTGCGCAGAAGTAATTGGAATTCAGAGCGGCCAAATTTGTCTAACACAGCTATGCAGAACCCTTCCCAGTCATCACTCTTAAGATGCATTTTAGACCACTCTAACCACAAAGCAGCCGCCCCCGTGAAGTGAACAATAGCAGTATCCACCCAAACGTGTGGATCGAGCCCATTCACACGGAAAAAGGCTTCACAGCGCAGACGCCAACCCGTGGGGTTGTCGCCGTCAAATTTGGGGCACTCCATGAGTTTGCTGCCAAAACGACCACTCATGCCTCCTTGGTGCCCACCTCCGCCCAAATCGGAAGAAGGAGGAGGGGGAAAGGAGTTCGGAACGTACCATTGGCCGGGACCGGCGTAGTGAGGATCGGCCCTTCACTAGCCAACACCCGTGGAAGTAGAGTCCTGTGGTGGCCAATTTGCCCGTGACCGTCGTCACCTTGCTCGAGTGTGTGTGATGGCGCGTCCGCCGTACGGAGATCTGGCATCATCTTATTGGCTGGTGTGGCGCCCGACGCGATTTTCTCCAACTGCGCCCGGATGTCGTCGAGATCCGCCTGGAGTTTCCCCACCGCTACGTCCATAGTAGGCCTCCAGGTTGCGAGATCATGGACGACCGGCTCGAGAGCGACGAGCGTAGGCTCCATCTTCGCTACCGCGGGCTCCATCTTGGCGACCGTAGGGGCCATCCGATCCAGCGTCTGCTGAATCGATAGGAGGGCCTTGGCGATGCCGCTCCGCTCCGCCGCCGCTTCCTCCAGTTGCTTTTGAACATCCGCCCCCGCCATGATCTCCTTGAGGCTGCGTGTCTTCGGCGCCAGAACGCGATGCGGAAGAGGAAAATTTTTGGTGGAGTTTGTGGCTCTGATTACCAGACGACACGGATCTAGTGTCTAGGCGGTAGGATGTACTCTCAATTGATCGAATCAGGGATACAAGTAGCTAGGGTTTTCAGCAAGAAAGGGGATCGGGAGATGAGAGCCGGAGGTGGGAGAGGGGATACATCGCCTCGTGGCGCCGTCAGGTTCTGGATTAATCGATACCTAGCTCTCCACTCGTCTCGCCCTTAAGTAGTCTCACTAGCTCCACATGGGCCCGGTCACTTGACTGTTGGGCTTGCTCCTCCTCTTGGGCCGGTCTGGTGGTACTGGGCCTTGGCCTTCGGTAGTTCCCGTGACAGGTATGTACGTGAACGACTCGAATGACTAGCCTATATGCGTACGTACGTACGTAGTACGTATGTGCTAGTGATGGCAGTAGCAGTCAGATCTATGGGGTGAGGATATAGCTGGTGCCTTGGGTGTTGGGTCAGATCGTGCATATATAAGGTTTTCCTCCTGTCCCTGGCGGCTGGAACCCTAGCTGCGGCCAGGAGACCCAATCTTCCAGTGCCGTCCTCCGGCGGCTCCCCTCCGCCGGCGACCTCGGTCGTCGGTGGTGAGGGGGGTCGCCGGATCCACGCGTGTGGATCGTTTTTACTCCCTCGTAGTTTAGATTTTTTGGCCGTTCATCGTCTTTGTTTCAGCGGCGACGATGACAGCGCTGAATAAAGATTCTTCAGATCCTTCCTTGACAAGGCCATTGGTCCTATGGTTGGGGATGGATATGGAAACCAGTCTGTTCAAGCAAGGATGGCGTGGCGGCGGCGGCATCCTCGTGGTGGACTTGTGTCCTCTGGCTCCGCCGTTGCGACGGAGTTTGCTCCAGCGTCAGCGTGGAGCTTGGGAGGTAGTCCAGGAGCGGATGCAGATTGTGGTCTGCATCGACGACATCTGGAAGACGGAACATGTGCTGGGTTCGTGTTTCGTGGATGGCAGGTACGGTTTCCTTCCACGACGTCTTAGTCGCGGTGGGGTGCCAGATCTGGAGTTCGATGGCGTGTCCGGGGTGTTGCCCCGGTCTGATTCGTTCAACGGTAAGGGCTTCACTTTTGGTGAGCCACCTTGGAGGTCCGCAAAGCTGCATATCAGCGATGGAGCCGCGTCGAGCTCGGGTGAGGAGGTGATCCATCATTCTTTTCTTCGATGGCTGCTGTCGTGATGCCAGAGGCAGGTGATGGGCGTTGGTGTCAAGCTCAGAGATGTTCTGCTATCTTTTCAGTTTTGTCATGTCGGTCTTTACGTGACTTGTACTTTAATCTTTATGATATGAATGAGACACGTATTACCATGCAAAAAAAAATCTATGGGTGCACGTATGTGGCCCCTGTATCCGAGAATCTAGCCGTACGTAGTTACGTTGGTCATTCAGACACCAACTGCGCCTCATGCTCTCATGCATGCATGCTCTTCCTTCGCACCAACTCTCGTGGCTTTTTAATTTCGTGCTTTTTTTACTGCAAAAAAAATGCTGCTAGTTCGGACTTCAGACTGAGCAACTGGCGCTAGCCTGCAGGTGAAACGAAGGAGTAGGAGTGAGGAATTAAGTTGGTGGGTTCGACGGGTCGGATCGAAGCCGTTTCACCGGCTATTTAAGGCAGGGGTCGGTGGTGCGTACGGCTACGGCGCACGACAACAGGCCGGCCGGGCGGGCGCTGCCACCGCTCCACGTCCAGCGCGCGATCATTTTCGAATCAGCTCCCGCCGTGCGGTCGGCGGAGAGTCGGTAAGCGGTGCCATGGTTGTGTTTTGATCTGGTCAAATAAAGTGGCTAAGCTAGCCTTGATGTCGTGCAATTGGAGTACTTGGGCCCATATATTTTTACTTATATCGTTGGAACCCTTAAAAAAAAACTTCTATGGTTGGCATTGTGTTTGCATTCAATTTTGTTTTAAAAAAATATGTTCACAAATTTCAAAAATGACGTTCACAAACATGTAAAAAAAGTTCGCGTATTGAATTTCTTTTCACCAAAAATAAAAAAAATGTTCATGTAATAAAAAAAGTTCATGAATTTAAAAGAAGTCCATTACTTACAAAAACGTTCAATATATTTTGACAAAATTTGCAAACTCGAAAAGATTTTATGAATTTGAGAAAAAGACAACATAGATAAAATATTGTGAGTTTAAAAAAAAGATCATTAACTTTGAAAAAATGTTCATCGAATATGAAAAAAGTTCATGAAATTTGAAAAAAGTTCATCGACTTGGTAACAAGTGCATCGATTTAAATTTTTCATCAAATTTAGAAAAAGCTCATCCAAAATGAAAAAAAAATCATCAAGTTTGAAAAAAAAGTTCAACGAATTAGAAAAAAAGTTCATCGAAAATGAAAACAGTTCATCAATTTGAAGAAAAACGTTCATCAATTTGGAAAAAAAGTTAATACAAATGGAAAAAAAGTTAATGGATTTTCAAAAACGTTCATTGAACTTGAAAAAATAGTTCATAGAATTTGAAAAATAGTTCATTGAATTTGAAAAATGTTAATGAATATAAAAGAAAGTTCACCGAATAGGAAAAAGTTCATCGAATTTGAAAAAAATTCATGAAATTAGGAAAAGTTCATTGAATTTGAAAAAAAGTTCATCAATTTTCAAGAAAAAAGTTCATGAATTTGAAACAAAAACATCAAACCAGGAAGAAGAAGGAAAAAAGAAAAAAAGGAAAAAAGAAAAGGAAAAGGAAAAAAGGAAAAAGGAAAAAAGGAAAAAAGGAAAAAAGGAAAAGGAAATAAGTCATAAACAGAAACTGGAAAAGTATGTAAACTGACAGATCAGTGAAGTAGGCGTAGTGGTTACCGCAGCTTTGCCCGATGCCGAGATCCCTGGTTCGGGCGCCGTTTTTGCTGTTTAAAACAGCGTAGATGGGCCGGCCCAGCGCGGGAGCACTTCAGGCGCCCGTTTGCGGAATGCACGTTAATGGGCGCGTGAAGCGCCGAATAGGAAATGCCGCTTAATTAACACGACTCTTTCTGAAACTACATTCGCCGCCTTTCGCCTCTCTCCACGTCCAGCGACTACTCTTCTTCTCCTAGAAAATCTCCCCCAATCTCCTACCTCACTCTCGCTAACAACGCCTCCCTCTCCTCTGACATTTTTTGGTAGGCTGGTGTCCTTTCCACACCGCCTTCCCCCGCCATGTCCGAGTCAGCGGCCTACCGGCCCAGCATCCAGTCTATCCCCGTCCCTTCCCTGGCGATAGGATGGCCTCGGTCTTAGGCGCCATACATAGGAGCAACAACGGCAGCAACACATGAGGAGCAGCGATGTTGTAGCATAGTGCCTCTCCACAGCCAGCCACGCCTCCCAGCCACCTCCAATTGCGAGTAACTCGATATCCTGTACGGTCGCATGCAAAATGAGTCTGGACCACTTTGTCCGGACGGATGCTAGCGGTCTGAGGGTGCACTTTGGAGATGCCCTTACCATGTTCCATTTGCTCACAACACAATCTTTTTTTTTCCTCTCGTAAACATTTTCGACCTTTCTTCTCTAATGTTTCTTACAACAACAAAAGCACTCGAAGTCGCGGCTAGAGCGGCCGCGAACGTCTCCTCCTCCTCGCCCGTTGGTCGTTGTCGCCAGGGTGGCGGCCCTTGCATGATCGGTGTAGAGTTTGGTTAGACAGGGTGGCCCCTACCCATCCAAATCTTGCTTCTACAGTATGCGGAAACTGGTTTTATTGTCGGCACTACCACAGGTGGTGTGCAGTTGAGGGTTGAATCTTCGTCCATGGAGTGTGGTGGGGCTCGAGAGGGGGTGCCTTTCGGTGCCACTCAGGTGGGTGGTATAAGCATGGTCTAGTTGTTGGTGTCGGTGTTCGGAGGGGTGCGTGTGTGTGTTGGGGTCCTAGGCACTGGGCCAGCATCCCTAGGTGGTAGTCCGCATGATTGGCTCCCCTATCCCTATGCGGCTAGGTAAACTCTCCCTCAAAACTTCACCAGCGCGCCGTGGATTAGCCTCACATCTGCCTACTGCTCCGGCGATCGGCGGTAGGGAGGGGAATCCCGGTGCCTCCGCTCTGGTTAGTTTAGGTTAGGGTTTTAGTCCTCACTGGTGCAACTCTCGGGTGGATGGCGGCGTTTCTTCTCCGAGTTTCCTTCTGGGCTCCGAACCTCCTTGAGTTTGTCTATCTGGGCATTGTCGACGGAGCTTCGACGTAGATTCCTTGTGTCTCCTTGGGGCGATGAGGTTAGGATTTCTTGTTATGTGGCGGATTGCATGTTAGGTGCTTCAGATCTATGCAAGGGTCAATAGCCACGACAAGGCTCCAGTGCGTTGGTCTTTAGGGGCACGTGCACGAAGACTTCCCGGCTGTCATCGACAAGATCAAGCTAGCTCCGATACAGGAGTGGCGACAACGGTGCGTCGGCGGCAGTAGTTGTCGTTCGGTGGTCTTGAAATCTCGACGTAATGTTCAGTATGTTTGATTGAGATGCTTTGTACTTTCGGTAAAATTTACAATAGATCTGATCTCTTTTTTAAAAATGATTAAAATTACACGTTATTCTCTTTTTTTGAACCGGGCATAACCCCTTTCCATTACTTGCATAACGGAAATACAACAGTTCAACGGACCAACCAGGAAACAAAGAAAGGGGAAAGCGAGTTCAACGCATCCCTGAGAAACCCACAATAAACACCTGTCAACAGGCAGCTTATTGCGGGGGAAACCCAGCGACACCAAAATATCCAAGGTAAACTATCAGCACCATTAGGCTAATCAAAGTCATGCTCACGCAGGAGCCTACCATCACACGACTCAACAAACTAGCGACACCAAATGGGCCAGGAGCTACAGACAGCAAAGCCCAGTCGAAGAGAAGTTGGAGAAGCATCTTCAGTTGATCCTCCCCGGGGCCGCGCAAATGCGCATCATTGCCTCTCAGCATCTTGGCTCCCCTCTCCATTGCTTCGCGGTCTTCTCCCTTCAGCATACCTGCCCAATAAGTAATAAAGCCACAAGCAATGTAGATCACATCAAAAGGAGATCTCATCTTTTTGAACTCAAAGGTAGATCTGTTACGACAGTTCCACATGGACCAACAAAGAGCGGCTAGTCCAAATGTATAGAATCTCTCCCCATCGGGCAGGAAGCAATAGCACCAGAAAAAGTATTGCCAAATGTTGTTCGGGCAAAGGTCCGTTCTCAGTACACACCCAACCGTCCTCCACATTACTCTAACCACCGGACAGGTGAAAAACAGGTGCTGGGAAGTCTCTCTATAATCACAGAAGGAACAAGAAGGGTTTCCCAACAAATTTCGTCTCCTCATCACATCCCTAGTAAGAATGGAGTCTTGGAAAAGTTGCCACAAGAAAATTTGAATCTTAAGTGGAATTTTGGCACGCCAAATCCACTTATAGTTACACCCCGTCAGGTTTCTTTCCTGGAAATTGTAAACAAACTTGGTGGTGAATTTTCCTTTCTTTCCCCCAAGGCCCACACAACCTGATCAGGTTCATTATTGGTTGACCACGAGTCTACCACATTTTGCATATCCCTCCAATGCTCACTTAAAGGGGGGTGGAGACGTCTCCGAAAAAAATTATCATCCACCCCATTCTTAAAACTAGCCACAGTGATCCCCTGATCATTACACACACTATACAGCGCCCGGTATTGATCACACAAGGGAGTATCACTATTGATACAATCATCCCACAGTTTAGCAAGGTTACCAGAATTAAGTAATACCCTCCTCCCCACTAGGTGTTGGGGAACGTTGCAGAAAATTAAAATTTTTCCTACGGTTTCACCAAGATCCATCTATGAGTTCATCTAAGCAACGAGTCAAGGGAGAGAGTTTGCATCTACATACCACTTGTAGATCACGAGCGGAAGCTAGCCAAGGGGATGGTGATGATGGAGTCGTACTCGAACGTGATTCGGATCACCGATGTCCAAGTGCTGAACGGACAGCACCTCCGCGTTCAACACACGTACGGGACGGGAGACGTCTCCTCCTTCTTGATCCAGCAAGGGGGAAGGAGAGGTTGAGGAAGATTGCTCCAACGGCAGCACGACGGCGTGGTGTAGTTGGTGCAGCAGTACTCCGACAGGGCTTCGCCAAGCATATACGAAGGAGGAGAGGTGTTGGGGAGGGGAGGGGCTGCGCCTTGGCTTGTCTTAAGCTCCCATGCGCCTCCCCACTATATATAGGGGTGGAGGGGCTGGTTTCTTGCCCTCCAAGTCCATTGGGGCGTTGTCCAAGGTGGGAGGAAAGAAATCCCATCATTTCCTTCCCCACCGATTGTTATCCCCCCTTTTTAGGGATCTTGATCTTATCCCTTCGGGATATGATCTTATTCCTTCTAAGGGGGGATCTTGGTGCGCCTTGACCAGGGGTGTGGGGCCTTTCCCCCACTACTCACGTTCATGTGGGTCCCCCCATGCAGGTGGGCCCCACTCCGGAACCTTCTAGAACCTTCCCGGTACAATACCGAAAAATCCCGAACATTTTCCGGTGGCCAAAATAGGACTTCCCATATATAAATCTTTACCTCCGGACCATTCCGGAACTCCTCATGACGTCCGGGATCTCATCCGGGACTCCGAATAACATTTGGTAACCACATACAAACTTCCTTTATAACCCTAGCGTCATCGAACCTTAAGTGTGTAGACCCTACGGGTTCGGGAGACATGTAGACATGACCGAGACGTTCTCCGGTCAATAACCAACAGCGGGATCTGGATACCCATGTTGGCTCCCACATGCTTCTCGATGTTGTCATCGGATGAACCACGATGTCGAGGATTCGATCAAACCCTGTATACAATTCCCTTTGTCAATCGGTACATTACTTGCCCGAGACTCGATCATCGGTATCCCAATACCTTGTTCAGTCTCGTTACCGGCAAGTCACTTTACTCGTACCGTAATGCATGATCTCGTGGCCAACACTTTGGTCACCTTGAGCTCATTATGATGATGCATTACCGAGTGGGCCCAGAGATACCTCTCCGTCATACGTAGTGACAAATCCCAGTCTCGATCCGTGTCAACCCAACAGCTACTTTCGGAGATACCTGTAATGCACCTTTATAGTCACCCAATTACGTTGTGACGTTTGATACACCCAAGGCACTCCTACGGTATCCGGGAGTTACACGATCTCATGGTCTAAGGAAGAGATACTTGACATTGGCAAAGCTCTAGCAAACGAACTAAACGACCTTTGTGCTATGCTTAGGATTGGGTCTTGTCCATCACATCATTCTCCTAATGATGTGATCCCGTTATCAACGACATCCAATGTCCATAGCTAGGAAATCATGACTATCTGTTGATCACAACGAGCTAGTCAACTAGAGGCTCACTAGGGACATATTGAGGTCTATGTATTCACACGTGTATTACAATTTCCGGATAATACAGTTATAGCATGAATAAAAGACAATTATCATGAACAATGAAATATAATAATACTTATATTATTGCCTCTAGGGCATATTTCCAACAGTCTCCCACTTGCACTAGAGTCACCAATCTAGTTACATTGTGATGAATCGAACACCCATAGAGTTCTGGTGTTGATCATGTTTAGCTCGCGAGAGAGGTTTAGTCAACGGATCTGCGACATTCAGATCCGTATGTACTTTGCAAATTTCTATGTCTCCATCTTGAACATTTTCACGGATGGAGTTGAAACGACGCTTGATGTGCCTGGTCTTCTTGTGAAACCTGGGCTCCTTGGCAAGGGCAATAGCTCCAGTGTTGTCACAGAAGAGTTTGATTGGCCCCGACGCATTGGGTATGACTCCTAGGTCGGTGATGAACTCCTTCACCCAAATCGCTTCATGTGCTGCCTCCGAGGCTGCCATGTACTCCGCTTCACACGTAGATCCCGCCACGACGCTCGGCTTGCAGCTGCACCAGCTTACTGCTCCACCATTCAACATATACACGTATCCGGTTTGTGACTTAGAGTCATCCGGATCTGAGTCGAAGCTAGCGTCGACGTAACCCTTTACGACAAGCTCTTCGTCTCCTCCATAAACGAGAAACATGTCCTTTGTCCTTTTCAGGTACTTCAGGATATTCTTGACTGCTGTCCAGTGTTCCTTGCCGGGATTACTTTGGTATCTAGCTACCAAACTCACGGCAAGGTTTACATCAGGTCTGGTACACAGCATGGCATACATAATAGATCCTATGGCTGAAGCATAGGGGATGACACTCATCTCTTCTTTATCTTTTGCCGTGGTCGGTGACTGAGCCGAGCTCAATCTCACACCTTGTAACATAGGCAAGAACCCCTTCTTGGACTGATCCATTTTGAACCTCTTCAAAATCTTATCAAGGTATGTGCTTTGTGAAAGACCTATGAGGCGTCTCGATCTATCTCTATAGATCTTGATGCTTAATATGTAAGCAGCTCCTCCAAGGTCCTTCATTGAAAAACACTTATTCAAGTAGGCCTTAATGCTGTCCAGAAATTATATTATTTCCCATCAAGAGTATGTCATCTACATATAATATGAGAAATGCTACAGAGCTCCCACTCATTTTCTTGTAAACGCAGGCTTCTCCATAAGTCTGCATAAACCCAAACGCTTTGATCATCTCATCAAAGCAAATATTCCAACTCCGAGATGCTTGCACCAGCCCATAAATGGATCGCTGGAGCTTGCATACTTTGTTAGCGTTCTTAGGATCGACAAAACCTTCCGGCTGCATCATATACAGTTCTTCCTTAAGATGCCCGTTAAGGAATGCTGTTTTGACGTCCATCTGCCATATCTCATAATCATAGTATGCGGCAATTGCTAACATGATTCGGACGGACTTTAGCTTCGCTACGGGAGAGAATGTCTCGTCGTAGTCAATCCCTTGAACCTGTCGGTAAACCTTAGCGACAAGTCGAGCTTTATAGATGGTGACATTACCATCCGCGTTTGTCTTCTTCTTAAAGATCCATTTGTTTTCTATCGCTCGCCGATCATCGGGCAAGTCTGTCAAAGTCCATACTTTGTTTTCATACATGGATTCTATCTCGGATTTCATGGCTTCAAGCCATTTGTTGGAATCTGGGCCCGCCATCGCTTCTTCATAGTTCGAAGGTTCACCGTTGTCTAACAACATGATTTCCAGGACGGGGTTGCCGTACCACTCTGGTGCGGAACGTGTCCTTGTGGACCTACGAAGTTCAGTAGCAACTTGATCCGAAGTACCTTGATCATCATCATTGGTTTCCTCTTCAGTTGGTGTGGGCATCACAAGAACATTTTCCTGAGCTGCACCACTTTCCCGTTCGAGAGGTAGTACTTCATCGAGTTCTACTTTCCTCCCACTTACTTCTTTCGAGAGAAACTCTTTTTCCAGAAAGCATCCGTTCTTGGCAACAAAGATTTTGCCCTCGGATCTTAAGTAGAAGGTATACCCAACAGTTTCCTTAGGGTATCCTATGAAGACGCATTTTTCTAACTTGGGTTCGAGCTTTTCAGGTTGAAGTTTCTTGACATAAGCATCGCATCCCCAAACTTTTAGAAACGACAGCTTAGGTTTCTTCCCAAACCATAATTCATACGGTGTCGTCTCAATGGATTTAGACGGTACCCTATTTAAAGTGAATGTAGCTGTCTCTAGAGCGTATCCCCAAAATGATAGCGGTAAATCAGTAAGAGACATCATAGACCGCACCATATCCAATAGAGTGCGATTACGACGTTCGGACACACCGTTTCGCTGAGGTGTTCTAGGCGGCGTGAGTTGTGAAACGATTCCACATTTCCTTAAGTGTGTGCCAAATTCGTGACTTAAATATTCTCCTCCACGATCTGATCGTAGGCACTTTATCTTTCGGTCACGTTGATTCTCCACCTCATTCTGAAATTCCTTGAACTTTTCAAAGGTCTCAGACTTGTGTTTCATTAAGTAGACATACCCATATCTACTTAAGTCATCAGTGAGAGTGAGAACATAACGATATCCTCCGCGAGCCTCAACGCTCATTGAACCGCACACATCGGTATGTATGATTTCCAATAAGTTGGTTGCTCGCTCCATTGTTCCGGAGAACGGAGTCTTGGTCATCTTGCCCATGAGGCATGGTTCGCACGTGTCAAACGATTCATAATCAAGAGACTCTAAAAGTCCATCGGCATGGAGCTTCTTCATGCGCTTGACACCAATGTGACCAAGGCGGCAGTGCCACAAGTATGTGGGACTATCGTTATCAACTTTACATCTTTTGGCATCTACACTATGAACATGTGTAATATTACGCTCGAGATTCATTAAGAATAAACCATTGACCATCGGAGCATGACCATAAAACATATCTCTCATATAAATCGAACAACCATTATTCTCAGACTTAAATGAGTAGCCATCTCGTATTAAACGAGATCCAGATACAATGTTCATGCTCAAAACTTGGCACTAAATAACAATTATTAAGGTTCAAAACTAATCCCGTAGGTAAATGTAGAGGCAGCGTGCCGACGGTGATCACATCGACTCTGGAACCATTCCCGACGCGCATCGTCACCTCGTCCTTCGCCAGTCTCCGTTTATTCCGCAGCTCCTGCTGTGAGTTACAAATATGAGCAACGGCACCGGTATCAAATACCCAGGAGTTACTACGAGTACTGGTAAGGTACACATCAATTACATGTATATCAAATATACCTTTGGTTTTACCGGCCTTCTTATCTGCTAAGTATTTGGGGCAGTTCCGCTTCCAGTGACCCTTCCCCTTGCAATAAAAGCACTCAGTCTCAGGCTTAGGTCCATTCTTTGACTTCTTCCCGGTAACTGGCTTACCAGGCGCGGCAACCTCCTTGCCGTCCTTCTTGAAGTTCTTCTTACCCTTGCCCTTCTTGAACTTAGTGGTCTTATTGACCATCAACACTTGATGTTCTTTCTTGATTTCAGCCTCTGCTGACTTCAGCATCGAGAACACTTCAGGAATGGTCTTTTCCATCCCCTGCATGTTGTAGTTCATCACAAAGCTCTTGTAGCTTGGTGGGAGCGACTGGAGGATTCTGTCAATGACCGCCTCATCTGGGAGGTTAATGTTCAGCTGGGTCATACGGTTGTGCAACCCAGACATCTTCAGGATGTGCTCACTGACATAACTGTTTTCCTCCATCTTACAACTATAGAACTTGTCGGAGACATCATATCTCTCGACCCGGGCATGAGCTTGGAAAACTAGTTTCAGCTCTTCGAACATCTCATATGCTCCGTGATGCTCAAAACGCTTTTGGAGCCCCGGTTCTAAGCTGTAAAGCATGCCGCACTGAACGAGGGAGTAATCATCAGCGCGAGTTTGCCAAGCATTCATAATGTCTTGGTTCTCTGGGACGGGAGCGTCACCTAGCGGTCCTTCTAGGACATATTGTTTCCTGGCAGCTATGAGGATGATCCTTAGGTTCCGGACCCAGTCCGTATAGTTGCTGCCATCATCTTTCAGCTTGGTTTTCTCTAGGAACGCGTTGAAGTTCATGTTGACATGAGCGTTGGCCATTTGATCTACAAGACATATTTGCAAAGGTTTTAGACTAAGTTCATGATAATTAAGTTCTAATCAAATTATGAACTCCCACTCAGATTAGACATCCCTTTAGTCATCTAAGTGTTACACGATCCGAGTCGACTAGGCCGTGTCCGATCATCACGTGAGACGGACTAGTCATCGTCGGTGAACATTCTCATGTTGATCGTATCTTCCATACGACTCGTGTTCGACCTTTCGGTCTCCGTTTTCCGAGGCCATGTCTGCACATGCTAGGCTCGTCAAGTTAACCCTAAGTGTTTTCGCTGTGTAAAACTGTCTTACACCCGTTGTATGTGAACGTAAGAATCCATCACACCCGATCATCACGTGGTGCTTAGAAGCGACGAACTGTAGCAACGGTGCACAGTTAGGGGAGAACACTTCTTGAAATTTTTGTAAGGGATCATCTTATTTACTACCGTCGTCCTAAGTAAACAAGATGCATAAACATAATAAACATCACATGCAATTATATAGTTGTGACATGATATGGCCAATATCATATAGCTCCATTGATCTTCATCTTCGGGGCTCCATGATCATCTTGTCACCGGCTTGACACCATGATCTCCATCATCGTGTCTTCATGAAGTTGTCACGCCAACGACTACTTCTACTTCTATGGCTAACGCGTTTAGCAATAAAGTAAAGTGAGTTACATGGCGTTCTTCAATGACACGCAGGTCATACAAAAAATAAAGACAACTCCTATGGCTCCTGCCGGTTGTCATACTCATCGACATGCAAGTCGTGAATCCTATTACAAATAACATGATCTCATACATCACAATTCATCATTCATCACAACTTCTGGCCATATCACATCACATGATCAATCGCTGCAAAAACAAGTTAGACGTCCTCTAATTGTTGTTGCATCTTTTACGTGGCTGCAATTGGGTTCTAGCAAGAACGTTTTCTTACCTACGAATAACCACAACGTGATTTTGTCAACTTCTATTTACCCTTCATAAGGGCCCTTTTCATCGAATCCGCTCCAACTAAAGTGGGAGAGACAGACACCCGCCATCCACCTTATGCAACTAGTGCATGTCAGTCGGTGGAACCGGTCTCACGTAAGCGTACGTGTAAGGTTGGTCCGGGCCGCTTCATCCCACAATACCGCCGAAGCAAGAAAAGACTAGTAGAGGCAAGTAAGATGACAAAATCCACGCCCACAACAAAATTGTGTTCTACTCGTGCAAAGAGAACTACGCATAGACCTAGCTCATGATGCCACTGTTGGGGAACGTTGCAGAAAATTAAAATTTTTCCTACGATTTCACCAAGATCCATCTATGAGTTCATCTAAGCAACGAGTCAAGGGAGAGAGTTTGCATCTACATACCACTTGTAGATCACGAGCGGAAGCTAGCCAAGGGGATGGTGATGATGGAGTCGTACTCGAACGTGATTCGGATCACCGATGTCCAAGTGCTGAACGGACAGCACCTCCGCGTTCAACACACGTACGGGACGGGAGACGTCTCCTCCTTCTTGATCCAGCAAGGGGGAAGGAGAGGTTGAGGAAGATTGCTCCAACGGCAGCACGACGGCGTGGTGTAGTTGGTGCAGCAGTACTCCGACAGGGCTTCGCCAAGCATATACGGAGGAGGAGAGGTGTTGGGGAGGGGAGGGGCTGCGCCTTGGCTTGTCTTAAGCTCCCATGCGCCTCCCCACTATATATAGGGGTGGAGGGGCTGGTTTCTTGCCCTCCAAGTCCATTGGGGCGTTGTCCAAGGTGGGAGGAAAGAAATCCCATCATTTCCTTCCCCACCGATTGTTATCCCCCCTTTTTAGGGATCTTGATCTTATCCCTTCGGGATATGATCTTATTCCTTCTAAGGGGGGATCTTGGTGCGCCTTGACCAGGGGTGTGGGGCCTTTGCCCCACTACTCACGTTCATGTGGGTCCCCCCATGCAGGTGGGCCCCACTCCGGAACCTTCTAGAACCTTCCCGGTACAATACCGAAAAATCCCGAACATTTTCCGGTGGCCAAAATAGGACTTCCCATATATAAATCTTTACCTCCGGACCATTCCGGAACTCCTCGTGACGTCCGGGATCTCATCCGGGACTCCGAACAACATTCGGTAACCACATACAAACTTCCTTTATAACCCTAGCGTCATCGAACCTTAAGTGTGTAGACCCTACGGGTTCGGGAGACATGTAGACATGACCGAGACGTTCTCCGGTCAATAACCAACAGCGGGATATGGATACCCATGTTGGCTCCCACATGCTTCTCGATGTTGTCATCGGATGAACCACGATGTCGAGGATTCGATCAAACCCTGTATACAATTCCCTTTGTCAATTGGTACGTTACTTGCCCGAGACTCGATCGTCGGTATCCCAATACCTTGTTCAGTCTCGTTACCGGCAAGTCACTTTACTCGTACCGTAATGCATGATATCGTGGCCAACACTTTGGTCACCTTGAGCTCATTATGATGATGCATTACCGAGTGGGCCCAGAGATACCTCTCCGTCATACGGAGTGACAAATCCCAGTCTCGATCCGTGTCAACCCAACAGCTACTTTCGGAGATACCTGTAATGCACCTTTATAGTCACCCAGTTACGTTGTGACGTTTGATACACCCAAGGCACTCCTACGGTATCCGGGAGTTACACGATCTCATGGTCTAAGGAAGAGATACTTGACATTGGCAAAGCTCTAGCAAACGAACTAAACGACCTTTGTGCTATGCTTAGGATTGGGTCTTGTCCATCACATCATTCTCCTAATGATGTGATCCCGTTATCAACGACATCCAATGTCCATAGCTAGGAAATCATGACTATCTGTTGATCACAACGAGCTAGTCAACTAGAGGCTCACTAGGGACATATTGAGGTCTATGTATTCACACGTGTATTACGATTTCCGGATAATACAGTTATAGCATGAATAAAAGACAATTATCATGAACAATGAAATATAATAATACTTTTATTATTGCCTCTAGGGCATATTTCCAACACTAGGTAGAACTCTTTGACTTTCATAATGGCCTTCCAAATGGGAGAGTCGCCAAATTTAGATTTGACCGAGACAATTGTGTCTTTTTTGAAGTATTTGGCACGAATAATATCTTGCCACAACCCTTGCTGCGTTTCCAACTTCCACCACCACTTAGTGAGGAGACTAATATTTTGTTTAATGCAAGTCTTTCACCCCCAGGCCTCCCTTTTCCTTAGAACGACAAATTCTGGACCGTTTTACCAAATGATAGCTTTTACGACCCTCATGTTCTTGCCAAAAGAAACGTTTATGGTGCTTGTCCAGCTTCCGAATCACTTTTTTCGAAAGCAAGAACATCGACATATAATAGAATACAATACTGGTTAAAGATGAGTTAAGAATGATCAATCGACCTCCCGAGGACGCTGCATTGCCGATCCAGGACTCACAACACTTGAGGAACCTCTCATCCAAGAAATCCCAGTCAACACTGCGCAAGGTAAAAAAACTGACCGGTACTCCCAAGTACCTCATAGGGAAATGACCGATGCTGCAGTTAAACAACTCAGAATAAAAAGCAATCGTTTCCTCATCACCTCCAATACAAAGGATCTCACTCTTCATGAAATTGATTTTAAGGCCTGACATAAGCTCGAATATGTACAAAAGGAGCTTAAGGTTAATAGCCGCATCTTTATCATGTTCAAAACAGATAACCGTGTCATCCGCATACTGTAAAATGGCCACGCCCCCCTCGATCAAGTCAGGTGCAAGCCCAACAAGCAACTTCTGCTTTTGACCATTGCGAATAATTTTAGAGAGAGTTTCTACAGCAATATTGAACAAGAAGGGAGAATGAGGATCGCCTTGACGAACCCCCTTGTGACTTTGGAAGTATGGGCCACTTTCATTATTGAGCTTAATGCTCAAAGTGCCATTTTTAGGATTTTCTCAACCCAGCCACACCAGGTTGATCCAAAGCCACGATTGCAATGACATTCAATAAGGAAATCCCAATTGATCTTGTCATAGGCCTTCTCAAAGTCTAATTTTAAAACCACACCCACGCTCCTCTTATGATGTGTTTGATGCAGCACCTCATGCAGAGTAAGGATACCATCCATGATGTTTCTATGCTTAATGAAGGCATTTTGATGCTTACTAATCAGTTTGTCTGCAAAGTTAGCAACCCTATTGTCCAACACCTTAGTAATAATTTTATAGGGGCATCTAAGCAAGCAAATAGGATGGTACTGTTGGATGCGTTTAGCCCCATTGAGCTTTGGAATCAAGGTGATAATACCGTAGTTCAGGCGTTCAACATCTAGGGTATTATTATGGAATGCTTAAAAAAGTCTCATAATATCGTTTTTGACGAAGTCCCAACAGTGTTTATAAAACTCAGCTGGTATATTATCAGGCCCAGGGGCCCTATTACTGTTCATGCTAAATAAAGCTTTTTTAACTTCCTCTTCAGTGAAAGCACTAGTCAAGATGAGATTGTCATCTTCTGTAAGTTTCTCCTCATCAGACCAGATTTCAGGAGAGAGGTGAAAAATATTTCCATTGGCCGGGCCAAAGAGTCCCTTATAATAGGAAGTGGCATGTTCCAGGAGATGTTTTGTGCCCTCTATAACCCTATCCCCATCAGCAAGGGAATGAATGGTATTTTTTGTCTTCTTACCATTAGCTATACGGTGGAAATAGGTTGTGTTACAGTCCCCTTTTAACAACCATCGCTCATTCGAGTGTTGTAGCCAAAATAGCTCTTCATCGGCAAGGATATCATTCAGCTCAGCACTCAAGGTGGTTCTTTTCTCGTAAGTCTCAGGATCCAAGGGGCCAACCTCCTCCATTTTCTCTATTTCTTCCAGCTCCTTCTTGATCCACTTCTTTCTTTTATTGGCATGGCCGAAGAGGTGAGAGCCCCATCCTTTAAAGTATTTTTATACGTTTGAGCTTAATATTCAAGATATCTATTGGATCTTCGGAATGCACAAGTTTCTCCCAAATCATCTTGGCTTTACCATAGAAATCCTCATTCTTCAACCAGCTAAGTTCAAATCTGAACTCACGCTGGTGCATGGGACCATTTTTCCCTGGGTTTGTTGTCAACAGCAAAGGATTAAGGTCAGAAACATCTCTCACTAATTTACGAACAGCAACAAGAGGAAAAAGATCTTCCCAATCAGGACTCATGAGAACTCTGTCGAGCTTCTCGAGCGTTGGGCGCCTTTGTTTATTGGTCCAAGTGAACCTGCCCCCTCCCATAGGAATCTCTCTAAGATTCAGAGAGTGGATGGTATTGTTAAACCTGTCCATATGCTGCGATCTATGTAAGGGCTTGTTTTTATCACTACTGTCCCGAAGGATGTTGAAGTCTCCCCCGATTACATAAGGAGTTTTGATGTTGTCGCAACAAGAGGTCAATTCATCAAGGAATTCATCCCTCAACTCATCGTGTGCTGCTCCATAGACTACGACTAGGGTCCAAATACTTTTGAGCTTAGCATCATAGATGGACACCTGTAGTAGGTACTTACCCACCATCCAAGACACAACATCCAAGGCTTCTTTTCTAACACCACAAAGGATGCCACCAGATTTACCAATGGAAGGAGTCTAATTCCATGTAAATCTTTTAAAGGGATCAACTTTTCTTAGGTATTTGTGTGCAAACTCTCCTTCTTAGTTTCAAGAATTCCTAAAAAGTCAAGGGAGTGATCTCTAATAATGTCAGAGAAGCAGGTAGCTCTCCCTCTCTTACCTGCTCCTCTACAATTCCAGAAGAGACCGTTCATTTTTTCTTCTTTTTTCCCCCTTTCCCGAAAGCTTTACTAGGAGGCTGAGTAGAGCTTTCAGTTTCATTCTTCGAGGATAGTCCATTTTTTTGACTTCTAGTAGTCGGCCTAGCTATCACCACATGTGGTTTTCTTTCTCTTTTCTTCCTAGACCAACACATTATTCTCTAGGGGAAAAAAGTTGCAGATTTGCCACCTGCAGCGAACACGAACAGCGGGGGCCAGATGAACACGGAGATGAGATTCCGAGTGGGGCCTAGCGGTCAGACGGTGGGTGCATGTTTTGGCAGAGCCAGGCGACGGGCTGTGCGTTGCGTCCCCTCCAACTTGTAACATGCGGGCTCCTCTGCCTGACGGACTGCGGGGAGCGCGTGACGCGACAGGCTCGAGCGTGTACCGTTGCAGCACCGGCCTCAGCAAGCCAGCATCGGCGGTCGATTTAGTCTCGCCGTACTGGCTCGGTGAAGCGAAGCTGCTTCCTCCTTGACCGTTTGCCCCTGATCCCTCGTCTCTCTGTTTCCCTCGGTCGCCCCCCTCCATCTCCATGGACGTGCCACTACCAGTGCTGCCGTGAACGTTGTCAGCCCGTGACTGCCATCGTTTTCCAGTTCCTGTCGGTCGACACAATCATAGCAGAAACCGATACGGCACCGTGCGCGACCACCCGCTCCCGCTACGTGGCCTGTTGCTGGCACACACATCTGTTCGTGTGCATCTCATTTACTTGGTCTCTGCCATGAACAAGGCTACGTGGACGTACATTACATAGCTTCAAGGTGACGTACAACAAACTAAAGAAGAAACTTGTGTACACCGGGGCTGGCCGATCAGCCGGAACAAGCTTGCTTGCGGGCGGCAACCTCTCGGTCGGTTATACGCTTGCTGGCCTCGCGTGCCATGCATGAGTGTGCCTTTTCCTTGGGCGGCTATCAACTTTTTTTTTTTTTGAGGATCGGGCGGCTATCAACTTATCATGATAATGCAGTGCAATTAGTGGCCGGTCCTTGTGTATGCGCGCGCTTCTTTCCTGTGCAATCGCACTATACATTTCTATATGGAGTAGTTAGATATTCATTCCAACTTTGCCTCACTACACTCCTAGAAAAGTTTACAAATTTTGATGCAGATTAAAGGTGAAGATTATAATTTATGCCTTCAATAAAACAGGATTATATTGTCTTTTATATCCAAATCAATACATTTGGTCTGCAGGCTAATATGACGATAACCTTTTTAAGTTACTTCAATATTCGTG
>NC_041391.1:696554118-696565992 GCF_002162155.2 Triticum dicoccoides | reverse complement strand
CATTCTTGAACTCAACTGCAGTACTGATGGTAGAACTTGTCTATTTGGTAGCCAAAACCTTGTTGAGTACGAATAAAATTAATTAGCATGATGTGATACATGTTTCCTCTGGTTTTTCTCCCCTAACCTTAGGCGGCTATGTAAACTCTCCCTCCAAACTTCACCAGCGCGTCGTGGATTCGCCTCCCCTCTTCCTGCCGCTCTGGCGGCCGGCGGTAGGGAGGGGAATCCCGGTGCCTCCGCTTTCGTTAGTTTAGGTTAGGGTTTTTAGTCCTCGCAGGTGCAACTTTCGGGCGGATGGCGACGCTTCTTCTTTGAGCTGTCTTTCGGGCTCCGTTCCTTCTCGAGTTTGTCCATCTAGGCGTTGTCGATGGAGCTCCGGCATAGATTCCTGATGTCTCAATGGGGCAATGCAATTAGGATTTCTCGTTATGTGGTGAGATTTGATGTCAGGTGCTTCAGATCTATACATGGGTTCAGAGGCCACGACTGTGGCTCCAGGACGTTGGTCCTTAGGGGCACGTGAACGGAGACTTTTTGGTTGTCATCGACAAGGTCAAGCTGGCTCTGAGAGAGGAGCGGCGGCAGCGGTGCGTCGGCGGCAGTAGCTGTCCTTTGGGTGTCTTGGAATCTCGATGTAATGTTTATTATGTTTGATTGAGATGCTTGTAGTCGTCGCTAGGTGGTCTACGGATCCGGATGTAATTTTTATTATTTCTGGTGTTCGTTATACTGTCATAATTGAAGATGAATATATCGAAAGTTTTCTTGCAAAAAAAGATGCTTTGTACTTCTGGTCAAATTTACCATAGATCTGTTATTTAAAAAAAATGAATGAAATTACAGGTGATTCCCAAAGTAAAAAAGTTACAGATGATTCCCAAAGTAAAAAAAGTTGCAGATTTGCCACGTGCAGCGAACACGAACAGCGGAGCCAGATGAATACAGAGATGATGCTGAGTGGGCCCTAGCGGTCAGACGGTGGGTACATGTTTTGGCAGAGCCTGGCGACGGGCTGTGCGTTGCATGCTCCCCCTCCGAATTATAACACGCGGGGACTGCTGGGAGCGCGCAACGCAACGGGCTCGAGCATGTACCTTTGCACGCACCGGCGTCAGCTAGTCAGCATCGGCGCTTGATATGGGCCGTTCGGCATCGCTCCACGCGCGGAGCTGGTGAAGCACGGAGACGGAGAACTTCCGAACGGGGCTCTCTGCCGAGAAAAGCATATCTACCATGCACGGGATATCCCATGCTTGGTGCAGTCGTTGATCTAGTTGTAGATTTGGTTACATGCATACGCGTCCCCACTTTCTCCATCAATGCTGCAGCTTTTCCGTAGCTAGCTTTGTGCCAGAGAGTCTATACCATGTTCTACCCACCCATGTTTTTTCCATATGATTTTCAAGTTTGAATCCATTTTATCTTTTGAACTGAGAGTCTAGTACATAAACGTTTTGAATATTTGTAACTTTATGTGACAAAGTAGTGATGCACTCTAGAACATGAAAGACCCTACTATAACTTCATAAGAATACATGTTAGATACAACCTCGTAATATTATTTTCGAAACAAATTTACCAAGTGCTACCAAGATCCCTGATATTGAGACGTAATAAATTCTTATGTAACATTTCGATACATTATGCTTGCCAAATGTCTATGATTTTGTGTGGTTTCATTAAGTCTCATCATGTTTTAAGATTCAAAAAACATTTTTTCTTGAAATATATTCAACATTGGTCTCATTAAATAGCTCTCGCCACCAAGTACCCAAATATGCAAAGATATCAAAAATCGTACTTTTGACCCAAAAGATATATAAACATGAAAATCAAATGAAAAAGAATGGAGTGGTTGAGTGAAAAGAGAGAAGTGGAATGGGATGTACTGTGTATAGTACACAACAACAGTGTATGTGTCAGAAAGATGCATGCACGGGATATCCCGTGCATGGTAGAAAATCCATTTTCCTCTCTCGACGTACTGACTCGGCGAAGTGAAGCTGCTTCCTCCTTGACCGATTTGCCCCTGACCCGTCGTTTCTATGTTTCCCTCGGTCGCCCCCTCCATCTCCATGGACGTGCCACGGTCTGCTCCCGCTACGTGGTCTTTTGCCGGCTCACACATCTGTTCGTGTGCATCTCATTTAGTTGGTCTAGCAAGGTGGTTGGTTCATTTCAGCGTCTCTGCCATGAACAAGGCTACGTGGACGTACTGAGGTTACCTTGCTCATGGCAGTGAGGTATGCTCTCTTTTTTCCTCGAATAGTAGACTTTCCAGTGTATGTACCGACCAAGAGCTCCTGTACACCGGGGCTGGCCGATCAGCCGGAACAAGCTTGCGAGCGGCAACCTCTCGGTCGGTGCACGTACGAGACGTCGCGGCCTCGCGTGCAATGCATGCCTTCGTCGTACTATCTAAGTGTGCCTTTTCCTTGGGCGGCTATCAACTTATCATGATAATGCAGTGCACTTAGTGGTTGGTCCTTCTGTATGCGCGCGCTTCTTTCCCGTGCAATCGCACTATACATTTCTATATGGAGCAAGATATTAGTTCCAACTTTGCTTCACTACGTACACCTCCTAGAAAAGTTTACAAATTTTGATGCAGATCAAAGGTGAAGATTAGAATTTAGAGCATCTTCAACGCCAACCCGCAAAAAACCTCCCGCATCTGCCAGCGGACAGGTGTCGCCAGTCCGTGGACACGGATGCGGGAGACCGACATCCAACCATAGCCGCATACATCCGGCCTTCCTCATTTTTTTTTCAAGTCCGCAAGATCAAATAGCCGCATGCAAAGGGTACAGACGTTCAAATAGCCGCATGCAGCACAAGTTCAAATATTACATCCCAACATTGTTGTCCCCTTTCACCGCCCACTGATGCTCACTCGGATCTTCCTTCAACTGCTCGTGAGTTGGTCGATGCCGAATTTGTTGACGCATTTGAATAAACTCCTCAAATGTGGCTGGATTCTAGTCCGGAAGTTGGATAGGATCATCATGTTCTCAAATTCCAGAGTTGCTACAACACGGTCACGCTCATCCTCGAAGATCATGTTGTGCATGATCACACAACATGTCATCACCTCCCACAAGGTCTTCGGGTCCCATTGTTTTGCAGGTCCACGAACAACTGCAAAACGGGCCTGAAGAACTTCAAATGCCCTCTTGACATCCTTTCTAGTTGCTTATTGTCTGAGCGAAGTGAGTCTTTTTCTGGCCAACTGGGTTTGAGATGGTGTTGACAAAGGTAGCCCATGGAGGATAGATATCATCAACCAGATAGTAGCCCATGCTGTACTCATGTTCATTGACAGTATAGTGGCAAGGACCAGCTTTTCCTTCAGTCAGCCTCGCAAAAAATGACGATCGTTGTAGCACATTGATGTCATTGTGAAACCCGGACATGCCAAAGAAAGCGTGCCAAACACAAAGATCATGTGATGCAACTGCTTCAAGAATGATGGTGGGCTTCTTAACATGACCATGATATTGCCCTTGTAAAGCCTTCTGGCAGCAGTCAAGAGATCCAAGCAAACCTAGGCACCCACTTGCTTTTGAGATTGCCAGGAGCCTCTCCATGTCTGCCACAGTTGGTTCTCTCAGGTACTGAGGTCCGAACACCTCGACGACAGCAGTTCCAAACATGACCATGGCATCTCCACATGTGCTCTCAGACATCTGTAGGTACTCGTCCTACGAATCAGCGGTCGTGCCATATGCAAGCATCCGGAGTGCTGCACTTCTGGTAACCAGAGAAGTCAATCATTCCCACGGCGTCCTTCTTCAAGATGAAGTAGTCATCGTATGACCAGATACCATGGTACAAACGATCGAAGACAGTTTTGCGCATCTGAAAACACCAGCAAAAATGGTCAGCAAATAGTTGAAGGAAATATGCCCTAGAGGCAATAATAAAGTTGTTATTTTATATTTCCTTATTCATGATTAAGGTTTATTATTCATGCTAGAATTTTATTGATCGGAAACTTAAATACATGTGTGAATACAAAAACAAATACAGTGTCCCTAATAAGCCTCTACTAGACTAGCTCTTTGATCAAAGATGGTTAAGGTTTCCTAACCATGGACATGTGTTGTCATTTGATAACGGGATCACATCATTAGGAGAATGGTTTGATGGAGAAGACCCACCCGTTAGCTTAGCATCATGATCGTTCAGTTTTATTGCTATTGCTTTCTTCATGTCAAATACATATTCCTTCAACTATGAGATTATGCAGCTCCCAGATACCGGAGGAATACCTTGTGTGCTATCAAACGTCACAACGTAAATGGTTGATCATAAAGATGCTCTACAGGTATCTCCGAAGGTGTTTGTTGAGATGGCATAGATCGAGATTAGGATTTGTCACTCTGAGTATCAGAGAGGTATCTCCGGGCCCTCTCGGTAATACACATCATACACTTGCAAGCAAATGACCAAGGAGTTAGTTATGAGGTGATTTATTACAGAATCAGTAGAGAGACTTGCCGGTAACGAGATTGAACTAGGTATAAAGATACCGACGATCGAATCTCGGGCAAGTAACATACCTATGGATAAAGAGAATTACATATGTTGTCATAACGGTTCGGCCGATGGATATCTTCGTAGAATATGTAGGAGCCAATATGGGTATCCAGGTTCCACTATTGGTTATTAACCGAAGAGGTGTCTCGGTCATGTCTACATAGTTCTTGAACCCGTAGGGTCTGCATGTTTAACATTTGATGACCATATAGTATTATATGAGTTATGTGATTTGGTGACCGAATGTTGTTCGGAGTCTCGGAGTAGATCACAGACATGACGAGGAGTCTCAAAATGGTAGAGAGGTAAAGATTGATATATAAGACGATGCTATTCGGACACCGAAAGTGTTTCGGAGGGTATCGGGTACTTATCGGGTCACCGGAAAGGAGTTTCGAGCACCCCCGGCAAAGATATGGGCCTAATGGGCCAAAGGGGAGTAGACCAGCCCCTGGCGCGCCCCTTCTTTGGAAAGCAGGCCCTAAGGGAAGGAAAGGGGGGAGGGCTTGCCCCTCCTGCCTTTCCCTCTCAAGGGAGAAAGGAAAGGGGGGGGGGGGCACTGATGACCCACAAGTATAGGGGATCAATTGTAATCCTTTTGATAAGTAAGAGTGTCGAAACCAATGAGGAGCAAAAAGAAATGACAAGTGGTTTTTAGCAAGGTAATGTCTACAAGCATTGAAATTATAAGTAACGAGTAGTTTGATAGCAAGATAATTTGTAACGAGCAAGCTACACTAATGGTAACAAAAGTGCGGCAAGGTAGTCCAATCCTTTTGAGGCAAAGGACATGCCAAAACGGTCTCTTCTGATAAGCAAAGTGTTCTTGAGGGCACACGGGAATTTCATCTAGTCACTTTCATCATGTTCGTTTCATTTGTGTTCGCTACTTTGATAATTTGATATGTGGGTGGACTGATGCTTAGGTGCTGTTCTTACTTGAACAAACCTCCTACTTATGATTAGCCCCCCCGCAAGCATCCGCAACTACGAGAAAAGTATTAAGAGTAAATTTTGACCATAGCATTAAACTTTTGGATCCAAACCAGTCCCTTACGGAATAGCGCATAAACTAGGGTTTAAGCTTCTGTCACTCTCGCAACCCATCATCTAATTACTACTCCAAAATATATTCCCTTAGGCCCAAATATGGTGAATTTTCATGTAGTTGACCTTCACATGACACCACTAGGGGAATCACAACATACATACCATCAAAATATCGAACACATATAAAATTCACATGATTACTTGCAACAAGATTTCTCCCGTGACCTCAAGAACAAAAGTAACTACTCACAAATGATAATCATGCTCAATTTCAGAGGGGTATTAAATAGCACAATGGATCTGAACATATAATCTTCCACCAAATAAACCATATAGTAATGAACTACAAGATGTAATCAATACTACTAGTCACCCACAAGTACCAATCTATAGTTCCGGTACCAAGATTGAACACAAGACATGAACTAGGATTTGAGAGGAGATGGTGCTATTGAAGATGTTGACAGAGATTGCCCTCCCCAAGAAGGGAGAGTTTTGGTGATGATGATGACGATGATTTCCCCCTCCGGGAGAGAAGTTCCCTAGGCGAAATCGCTCCGCCGGAGGGAAAAAGTGCTCCTGCCCAAGTTCCGCCTCAAGATGGCGGTGCTCCATCCCGAAATTCCTCTCCTTATTTTTTCTAGGTCAAAATGACTTGTATACAAGAAGATGGGCACCGGAGGTGGGCTGGGCTGAGCACAACCCACCAGCACGCGCCTGGGGGGCCCTGGCGCGCCCAGGTGTCTTGTGCTCACCAGGTCCCCCCCTCCGGTAGTTATTTGCTTCATTATTTCTTATTTATTTCATAAAAATTCCTTGTGAAGTTTCAGCTCATTTGGAGTTGTGCAGAATAGGTAGCCTGACGTAGCTTTTTCAGGTTCAGATTTCCATCTGCCGAAGTATAAAGCATAAACTCGATTAAAAACCGACAAACTATGTTCTCAGTCAAGTTTGCAACTACAATTCATCATCTTTTCAGGAAGGGTCACATATCGGAGCCTTTTTGGCAAGTACACATACTCAACCACCATACAGTCTTCTATGATTGCTAACACTCACCGCATACACATGAGCAAAATGTTTCAACCGGACATATAGAAAGATAGGGGCTTATAGTTTTGCCTCCCAACATACTCACCTCAAGGTAGATGTCAACAATAATAACTCATGCCACCCATATCCAACTGGATATATCTTTCCTCACCACATTATGCTTGCAAAAAGAGAAAAATAAAAAGGAACAGAGAGAAAAACTTTGACTCTTGCATGAAAGTACATACATAAAAGTAAAAGATAGGCCCTTCATAGAGGGAAGCAGAGGTTGTCATGTGCTTTTTGGTTGTATGCTCGATCCCTTAGTGCAAAAGAACGTCATGTCATATTGCCCTTTATGATGGCAACCTTTATTATGCAGTTTGTCGCTTTTATTCTTTGCCACCACAAGTTCGTACAACGCTCAATTTTCTCTTACACTAAATGATCTAACACTTTTGGAAGCAATTTTTATTGCCCTATTGCACCGATGACAACTTACTTGAAGGATCTTACTCAATCCTTAGGTAGGTATGGTGGACTCTCAAAAATGTGATTTGGGTTTAAGGGTTTTTGGATGCACAAGTAGTATCTCTACTTGGTGCGGAATTTTTGGCTAGCAAAGATGGGTGATGTCTACTATGCAACTTTATTCTTGTAGACACGTGTTGGGCCTCCAAGCGCAGAGTTTTATAGGACAATAGCAATTTTCCCTCAAGTGCATGATCTAAGGTTTATCAATCCGTGGGAGGTGTAGGATGCAGATGGTCTCTATCAAACAACCTGCAACCAAATAATAAAAAGTCTCTTGTGTCCCCAACACACCAAATACAATGGTAATTTGTATAGGTGCACTAGTTCGGCGAAGAGATGGTCATAAAAGTGTAGTATGGATAGTAGATATTGGTTTTTGTAGTAAGAACAATAAAAAAACAACAAGGTAGCAATTGATAAAATGTAGCACAAACGGTATTGCAATGCTTAAAAATGAAGCATAGGGTCCGTACTTTTGCTAGTGCAATCTCTCAATAATGCTAATATAATTGGATCATATAACCATCCCTCAAAATGCGATGAAGAATCACTCCAAAGTTCTTATCTAGCGGAGAACATAAGAATAAATTATTTGTAGGGTACGAAACCACCGCAAAGCTATTCTTTTCGATCGATCTATCCAAGAGTTCATACTAAAATAACACCAAAGCAAATTCAAATTAATAATACTCAATCCAACACAAAGAACCTCAAGGAGTGCCCCAAGATTTCTACCGGAGAAACAAATACAAGAACATGCATCAACCCCTATGCATAGATTACCCCAATGTCACCTCGGGAATCCACAAGTTGACTGCCAAAACATATATCAAGTGAATCAATACGATACCTCATTGTCACCACAGGTATTCTTAGTAGGACATTCATCAATTGTTCTCAAATCCATAAAAGTATTCAATCCGATAAAACAAAATCTCAAAGGGAAAACTCAATTCATCACAACAAGATAGAGAGGGGAAAGCACCATGTGATCCAACTATATTAACAAAGCCCGCGATACATCAAGATCATGACATCTCAAGAACACGAGAGAGAGAGAGAGATTAAACACATAGCTACTAGTACAAACCCTCAGCCCCGAGGGTGGACTACTCCCTCCTCATCATGGTGGCCGTCGGGATGATGAAGATGGCCACCGGTGATGATTCCCCCTCTGGTAGAGTGCCAAAACAGGGTCTAGATTGGTTTATCATGGCTACAGAGGCTTACGGCGGCGAAACTTCTAATCTAGGGTCTCTGCGAGGGTTTTGGAATATTTGATGATTTATAGGGCGAAGAGGGGGAGCGGGAGGCCACCGAGGTGGGCACAACCCACCGGGGCACTCCTGGGGGCCCAGGCGTGCCTTGGTGGGTTGTGCCCACCTCGGGGCGCCCCTAGGTGCTGCTCTTGCCCATTGTATGTCTTCTGGTCCATAAAAAATCCACAAAAAGTTTCGCGATGTTTTGACTCCGTTTGGTTTTGATTTCCTGCGATGTAAAAAACAAGCAAAAAACAGCAACTGGCACTGGGCACTGGGTCAATAGGTTGGTCCCAAAAAATGATATAATTTTTATAAAATAATTGTAAAACATCCAAGATTGATAATATAACAGCATGGATACTTCATTAATTATAGATATGTTGGAGACATATCGACATCCCAAAGCTTAATTCCTACTCGTCCTCGAGTTCGTAAATGATAAAAGAAATAATTTATGAAGTGTGAATTCTAGCAAAGTGCATAAGTTTGATCAATGATAATTTCAATCACTTTCCCTAGCATCATAATAGCAACTCTTTCTCATAAAACTCGTCATGACAAAGTAGCAACTAATTCACATGTTAAGGTTCAAACAATGAATTCTCTTGAAACTCAACAACCTATATTCTTAGTCACCAAACAATTACAATTCAACTTATTCAACATAGTCTAAGTAAGAGCTACACATACTCAACCATCATATAGTCTTCTATGATTGCTAACACTCACCGCATACACATGAGCAAAACATTTCAACCGGACACATAGAAAGATAGGGGCTTACAATTTTCGCCTCCCAACGTATTCACCTCAAGGGTGATGTCAACAATAATAACTCATGCTACCCATATCCAACTCGATATATGTGCCTAGATCTTTCCTCGCCACATGATGCTTGCCAAAATAGAAAAATAAAAAGGAATAGGAATAGAGAGAAAAACTTTCACTCTTGCATGAAAGTAAATACATAAAAGTAAAAGATAGGCCCTTCGCAGAGGGAAGCAGAGGTTGCCATGCGCTTTTTGTTTGTATGCTCAATCCCTTAGTGCAAAAGAACATCACGTTATATTGCCCCTTATGATAGAAACCTTTATTATGCAGTCTGTCGCTTTTATTCTTTGCCATCACAAGTTCGTACAACGCTCAATTTTCCCTACACTATATGATCTAACACTTTTAGAAGCAATTCTTATTGCCTTATTGCATCGATGACAACTTACTTGAAGGATCTTACTCAATCCTTAGGTAGGAATGGTGGAATCTTCAGAATAAGATTTGGGTTTAAGTGTTTTTGGATGCACAAGTGATAACCCATAAGTACAGGGGATCACAATAGTTTTCGAGGGTAGAGTATTCAACCCAAATTTGTTGATTCGACACAAGGGGAGCCAAAGAATATTCTCAAGTATTAGCAACTGAGTTGTCAATTCAACCACACCTGGAAACTTAATATCTGCAGCAAGGTATTTAGTAGCAAAGTAATACGATAGTAGTGGTAACAATGGCAAAAGGTAACGGTAGCAAAAGTAATATTTTTGGGTTTTGTAGTGATTGTAACAGTAGCAGCGGAAAAGTAAATAAGTGAAGAACAATATATGAAAAGCTCGTAGGCATTGGATCGGTGATGGAGAATTATGCCAGATGCGATCGATCATGTAACAATCATAACCTAGGGTGATACAGAACTAGCTCCAGTTCATCAATGTAATTTAGGCATGTATTATGAATATAGTCATACGTGCTTATGGAAAAGAACTTGCATGACATCTTTTGTCCTACCCTCCCGTGGCAGCGGGGTCCTATTGGAAACTAAGGGATATTAAGGCCTCCTTTTAATAGAGTACCGGAACAAAGCATTAACACACAGTGAATATATGAACTCCTCAAACTATGGTCATCACCGGTAAGTATCCCGATTATTGTCACTTCGGGGTTAACGGATCATAACACATAATAGGTGACTATAGACTTGCAAGATCGGATTAGGAACTATCATATATTGGTGAAAACATAATAGGTTCAGATCTAAAATGATGGCACTCGGGCCCTAGTGACGAGCATTAAGCATAGCAAAGTCATAGCAAGATCAATCTCATAACATAGTGGATACTAGGGATCAAACCCTAACAAAACTAACTAGATTACATGATAAATCTCATCCAACCCATCACCGTCTAGCAAGCTTACGATGGAATTACTCACGCACGACGGTGAGCATCATGAAATTGGTGATGGAGGAAGGTTGATGATGACGATGGTGACGAATTCCCCTCTCCGGAGCCCCGAACGGACTCTAGATCAGCCCTCCCGAGAGAGTTTAGGGCTTGGCGGCGGCTCTGTATCGTAAAACGTGATGAATCCTTCTCTCTGTTTTTTTTCTCCCCGAAATTGAATATATGTAGTCAGGGTTGGGGTCGGTGGAGCATCAGGGGGCTCACGAGGCAGGGGGTGCGCCCAGGGGGTAGGGTACGCCCCCACCCTCGTGGACAGGTGGTGGCCCCCCTGACGTGGATCTTTCTTCCAGTATTTTTTATATATTCCAAACTAGTTCTACATTTATTTTCAGGTCATTTCGAGAAATTTTATTTCTGCACAAAATAACACCATGGCAATTCTGCTGAAAACAGCGTCAGTCTGGGTTAGTTCCATTCAAATCATGCAAGTTAGAGTCCAAAACAATGGCAAAAGTGTTTGGAAAAGTAGATACGACGGAGACGTATCAACTCTCCCAAGCTTAAACCTTTGCTTGTCCTCAAGCAATTCAGTTGATAAATTGAAAGTGATAAAGAAAAACTTTTACAAACTCTGTTTGCTCTTGTTGTTGTAAATATGTAAAGCCAGCATTCAGGTTTTTAGCAAAGATTATGAACTAACCATATTCACAATAACATTTAGGTCTCATGTTTACTCATATCAATGGCATAATCAGCTAGTACTACAAAAAAACACACATCCGTGACATTTTGGGCCGAACGATTTTTTTTCCTGTCATACATATGACACTTCTATGACGATAATTGTGACAAAACCCGGTATCATCATAGATGTGGTGGGATCCTACCTCTATGACAAAAAAATCATGACAGAAAATGGGCTTTTCATCCTGGGCAGGCCGGAGATGCAGCTGCATGACATTCTTTGGGCCGTCCATGACGGAAAAAACCGTGGTAGAAGCGAGGGGGAGGAAAATTTCGGGGAGTTGCCGGTTACGGTGGGAGGTCGGGGGCGGAGTGATGCGCGTTTCTCTCATACGTACGCGCGTGTGTGCGAGGCATTGGCTCTAACTGAAGCCGAGCAAGGCGTTGGGCTCTAACTGAACCCGAGTGATTGCACTGCAGGCTACGCGTTACTGAACTCGAGCGATCGATCGGCTGTTAACTGAACCCGATGGAGCGATTCCTTCGCTACTGCTGCTAACTGAAGCCGATCGATGCTGCCTCTGGGATGAACAGTG
>NC_041391.1:696520466-696553866 GCF_002162155.2 Triticum dicoccoides | reverse complement strand
GTTTCGTCCATTTTGCGGTACGCCACACCCCTCCCGATGAACAGGACCCCCGTTTTGACCGTAGCGCTCCAACACAAGTCCGTTTTGTCTGTTTTGCGGTACACCACACCCCTCCCAATCAACAGGACCCCCGTTTCGACCGTAGGAGGTCCGTTTCCTCCGTTTTGCGGTACGCCAGGCCCTCCCGATCAACAGGACCCCGTTTCGAACGTGGCCGGTCGAACACAAGGCTGTTTCCTCCGTTGTGCGGTACGCCAGGCCTCGTTTCCATCACCTGTTCTGTCCAAGCCCTCCCGATGAACACGACCATGCATTCCGTTCCGACCCAGCCGGTTGGCTCCCCATGAACACGACGATGACGCTATTTCTCCGTTCTGACCCAGCCATGTACGTATGCGCGAGTAGGCGTTCGGGACCCTGCCCGTATGTACGTACGTGGCCGTATTTTCTTTCTTGCACCCTCACCGTTGTACATACGTGTACATGCTACGTGCGCGCCTCTACTACGACACGTGCGCGCCTCTACATCTACGACACGTGCGCGCCTCTGCATCGACCAGTACGTACGTACACGTTCGCGACCAGAATGACAACGCTACGTACGCTTTGACCAGGTGGGTCCCGACTGTCAGGCACTTCCTTGCTTGCGAAGATGTAGCTGGTGGGTCCCAGCAGTCAGGGTGGCGAATCTTTTTTTTTTGCCCGGACGCACTTCCTTGTGTGCGAAGGTGTAGCTGGTCGGTCCCAGCAGTCAGGGGGAAACGTTTTTTCGCGAAATATGGCGGCCCGTCCGGTGGGTCCTCGCTGTCAGGTGGAGGAATAATTATTTTGCGCGTAATAAGGAGGCACTTCCTTGCTGCGGCCGTGGACCCAGCTGTCAGCCTCTCCATGTATAGTCCACGTCCGATGGAAGCCGTTCCTTGACCACATTGACCACGCCGCGCCGAGAGCACCAGGGCGGTGGACGACGGCGAGGCCTAGGACAGGGACGACGCGGAGCCGGGGAAGACGCGGCAGTGGATGCCCACGCGTAGAGGAGTACGAGGGTTCACTGGTTCGCTGCGGTGTGAGGCTGCCGTCGCTGCAGAATAACACGGGGTGTGGGTGAGTAGAGGGATGGCCTGGCCAGCGGTGGGAGTTGTAGGGGGCGGTGAGGCCTCCGCCGCATCGCACACGGCCACGGGAGGCAGGAGCACGAGGCACGACCGGCGCTGGTTTGGGCGGCTAGAGCAAGAAGACCAGAGGTTGAAGAAGCACTGCGGCCGTTGGATGGACATCGTATGGTCATTGGAGCTAGAATCGTGCATATTGACTAAGTTGACAAAGCCCTTCGTCCCCATCAACTTAGTAGGCCCACAAGTCAGCCTGCCACTATACTGGGTCCCAGCTAACAGGGGGAGTATTCATTTTTTTGTGCGTAATAAGGAGGCACTTCCTTGCGTGCGAAAATATAGCTGGTGGGTCCGAGCTGTCAGCGGCGGTAACATTTTTTTCGTGAAATACTGAGGCCCTTTCAGTGGGTCCCCGATGTCAGATGGAGGAATCATTATTTTGCGCGTAATAAGGAGACATTTCCTTGCGTGCGGCCGTGGACCCAGCTGTCGGCCTCTCCACGTACAGTCTACTTCAGATGCATGTCGGTCATTAACCACGTTGACCAGGCCGCGCCGAGAGCACCAGAGCGGTGGGCGACGACGAGTCCTAGGAAGGGAACGACACGGAGGCAGGGAAGACTCCGCAGTTGTTTCCCACGCGGAGGGGAGTACGAGTGAACGAGGGTTTACTGGCTCGTCTGCCGTTGCCAGAGAATAACAGCAGGTGTGGGTGAGTAGAGGGATGGCTAGGCTAGCGATGGGAGTACAGTGGGGCGGTGAGGCCTGCGCGGCAGCACAGCCGGCCGTGGGGAGGAAGGAGCAGGCAGTCCCGCCGGCGCTTGTTTGAGCGGCTTGAGCAGGAAGAGCAGAGATTGAAGAAGCACGACGGCCGTTGGATGGCCATCCAACAGTCACTGCTTGTGCGTCAACCTTTTTTTAGGAAAGCCTCAAATCTGTGGAAAACATCATACATCCCATCTGCCATTATTTTTAATAATTTACAACCCATTTGCTAATTTTTAAGGTTTTTTTGGAGCCCATATTCTTTTTGTTAGCATTACAGCCCATATTGTGGCCACGGTTAAAAACTTATATGAAATTTTGCATATTTCGGTGCGGTCCGAACTGTTTTTAATCCCGAAATTTCGACTCACATTCAAACTGATTTTAAAAATAAATGTATATCAATATAAAATCCAACAAATTCTCCACGCAGAAAAATTAATGTAATTTAAAATCTTGAAATGAAAAAAAAAATATTTGAAACTAATTGCCGGTTTGATGTGTTTTAAAAATGTACATCCCATTTCTCGATACTGATGGGCCATTTTCTCGGCCAGCCAAATGAAAAGCTCTCCTTGTCTTGAAATATTTGCAGCCCAACAGGCCTGACAAAGCGACTTAATTGGCAAATCACAAAAAAACTGGGCTGTGACCATGGACCCAGCTGTCAGCCTCTCCACGTACAGTACTCTTCCGATGGAAGTTGTTCCTTGACCATGTTGACCACGCCGCGCAGAGAGCACCACGGCGGTGGACGACGATGAGTCCTAGGAAGAGGACGACGCGGAGCCGGGGAAGACGCGGCAGTGGAAGCCCGCGCGGAGAGGAGTACGAGGGTTCACTGGTTCGGCTGCGGTGTGAGGCTGCCGTCACCGCAGGGCCTGGCCAGCGGTGGGAATTGTAGGGGGCGGTGAGGCCTCCACGGCAGCACAGCCGGCCACGGGAGGCAGGAGCATGCGGCACGACCGGCGCTGCTTTGGGCGGTTGGAGCAAGAAGACCAGAGGTTGAAGAAGCACTACGGCCGTTGGATGGACATCGTACGATCACTGGAGCTAGAATCGTTCATATTGACTAAGTTGACAAAGCCCTTCGGCCCCGTCAACTTAGTAGGCCCACAGGACAGCCTCCCACCAAGGTGGGTCCCAGCTAGCCGGGGGAGTATTCATTTTTTTGTGCATAATAAGGAGGCACTTCCGGTGGGTCCGAGCTGACAACGAGGGGAACGTTTTTTTTGCGAAATACGGTGGCCCGTTCGGTGGGTCCTAGCAGTCAGGGGGAAACGATTTATTTCAAAAAATACTGGTGGCCCGTCCGGTGGGTCCCCGCTGTGAGGTGGAGGAATAATTATTTTCCGTGTAATAAGGAGGCACTTCCTTGCGGCTGCCGTGGACCCAGCTGTCAGCCTCTCCACGTATAGTACTCGTCCGATGGATGTCGGTCGTTGACCACATTGACCATGCCGCGCCAAGACCACCACGGCGGTGGACGACAACGAGGCCTAGGAAGGAGATAACGCGGAGCCGGGCCACATGAGGTAGGAGCAGGCGGTAGCATAGCAGGCCACGGGAGGCAGGAGCAGGCGGCACGACCGGCGCTGCATTGGGCGGCTGGAGCAACACGACCAGAGGTTGAAAAAGCCATATGGTCGTTGGATGGACATCATACGGTCACTGGAGTATTGACTAAGTTGACAAAGCCCTCTGTCCCTGTCAACTTAGTAGGCCCACAAGTCAGCCCAACATTATGGTGGGTCCCAGCTAGCAGGGGGGTAATCATTTTTTTGGGCGTAATAAGGAGGCACTTCCTTGCGTGCGAAGATATAGCTGGTGGGTCCGACCTGCCAGCGGGGGGAACGTTTTTTTCGCGAAATACAGAGGCCCTTCCTGTGGGTCCTAGCTGTCAGGTGGAGGAATCATTATTTTGCACGTAATAAGGAGGCATTTCCTTGCGTGCGGCCGTGGACCCAACTGTCAGCCTCTCCACGTACAGTCCACTTCCGATGGATGTCGTTCATTGACCATGTTGACTAGGTCGCGCCGAGAGCACCAGGACGATGGACGACGGCGAGGCCTAGGAAGGGAACGACACAGATCCAGGGAATACTCGGTAGTTGTTTCCCACGCGGAGGAGTACGAGGGTTTACTGGTTCGTCTGCTGTCGTCGGAGAATAACAGCATGTGTGGGTGAGTAGAGGGATGGCTAGGCCAGTGATGGGAGTACAGTGGGGCCGTGAGGCCTGCGCGGCAGCATAGCCGACCGCGAGAGGAGGGAGCAGGCAGTCCCGCCAGCGCTTGTTTGAGTGGCTGGAGCATGAAGAGCAGAGATTGAAGAAGCACGACAGCCGTTGGATGGATATCCAACAGTCACTGCTCTCGTGTGTTGACTATGTTGACAGGGCATTGCGTGTGCGTCAACCTTTTTTTTATGAAAGCATACGCGTCAACCTGTAATAGGCGCACAAGTCAGCCTCAAATATGCGGAAAACAACATACAGCCCATCTGCCATTATTTCTAATAATGCACAGCCCATTTGCTAATTCTTAAGATTTTTTTGGAGCCCATCTTCTTTTTGTTAGCATTACACCCCATATTGTGGCCATGGTTAAAAAGTATACGAAAATTTGCATATTTCGGTGCGGTCAACTGTTTTTAATCAAGAAATATCGATTCACATTCAAACTATTTTGAAAAATAATTTATATAAATATAAAATCAAATAATTGTCCACGCATAAAAATCAATGGAATTTAAGATCTTGTAATGAAAAAATGAAACAAATTCCCGGTTTGATGTATTTTAAAAATGTACAGGCCATTTCTGGGCAAACCGAATGAAACTCTCCTCGTCTTGAAACAATTGCAGCCCAGTAGGGCCGATAAAGCAAGTAGGCCTTGTTTGGGTATTTCTTTAAAAAAATAGAACTGGGCTAGCCATTTTCAGCAAGGAAAAAACACAACTGGGCTCATGATGTGGTAAACATAAATAAAACCCTGGCTAGACGGGCCATAGCCCCCGCACAGCCCCGTTGTTACCCTGATCCGTCGCTAAAACTAGTATAAATAACAACTGCTTGTTCCTCATTGTCTAAAAAACTGCTTGTTCCTCAAAAAAAACTGCGCGACTTGCTGGGTCCCTGGTGTCAGCCGCTCGTAGTGTAATTCTCTCGTCTATTGACTATGTTGACAATGGCGTGAGCCCCAGATGTCCAACCATTAGGAGGAACCATATTTTTGGGCTTGTACTATAGAGGCACTTGCTTGCATACTGCCATGACGCTGGTGGGTCCCTATTGTCATCCTCTCCACGTACAATCATCTCCTTTTTCCTCTCGGTTGTTGACGATGTTGACAACGCAAGAGGGCGGCGCACCGCGCACGGCGAGCGAACCAAGGCCGCAAGGCGGAGGACGACGATGAGGCCTCGGACGGAACGAACATGAGCTGTTGAAGATGCGCCGGTCCAGTCGCAGGCGAAGGGGAGTACGAGGGTTGACTTGTGGGGGTGGTGGGGGCTAGTCACTTGGCCTCTGTAATGCACACCGAGCTCAAGCAACTGGCGTGAGTGATGTTATTTCCCTTGGTTGTGATTTGTTACAATATTTCACTCTAAATTAAATGAATGGCAAGCCATTTGCCTTGTTTCAAAGAGAATATGACAGTCATAGCCGAGTTGAAAAGCGCAGGAACATCTAACTCCAGCTTACAAACTGTACAAAAGCACGAGGGTTGATTGTTCATCAGGTTTACAAAAAAACCCAGACTGAAAATGGCAACAACATCTAACTCCAGCACTGTTTTCGGCAGTCACAGTCAAATGGATCGGTCAGGTCCATAGAATGAACATCCTGGATCGTAAAATTTACTGGATTATGACCACAATATGTTGTAAATAGAAGCCCGACACGTTCAGAAGCTCTTTTGCCCAGCTGAAACTCCTTTTTTTTCTCTTCAACATACCCATCCGTCAAAACCATGCTGCTGATAAACTTAAGCCTGATGGACAATAGTAACCTCGCATTCAGCAGGAAGAATGTGACAAATCTTGTGTTTGCATGGTTGGCTACATATCGTTCTAGTGTTATTGTCTTCAATTGAATCTCATGAGAAGTGAGAAAATCCCGATGCTTACGAATCCACCGATTGGTTATAACTTTGTTACCCCGTCCTGTTGCCTAAATAGACATGAAAATTGAAAATAGTTAAGGTCTAAAAGAAGAGTGTCGAAAGAGAAACAGCTGAACGGATAATTCTAGTACACTATATGCGGGCTTCCAATGTGCGTGAAATTATCACCTTTATATACAACTTCTCCAGACATGGAAAGCATTGCAGCAAGCCAATAATCTTGTTCAGATCAAAACTATTCATTTGGATATATAAGATCTTGACAGAATCCAGCACCATTGATAGGCCATCCATGGAGAAACTCTTCATTGAGCATAGAACATAATATTAGTACAAAATGTGTACTCCAAGATGATATATAAATTATGCGCAGAAATTTAAAATGCAGCATATGGTTACAAGTGTAGATGATAATATAAAGTACCTGAAGAACTGTGGAGCCAAACACCATATTGAAATGAGCACACAGAACATGTATTACACCCAAGGTCTCCAGTTTAGGCGCAGAGAGGACGGTTATTTGCAACGGTGAATAACTAGAATCAAGGATCAACCTTTGAAGTGAAGGGGGATCTTGGATGATGAGCTGCCTTCCGTCAAAAGAAATTCCAATTCTTACAAGGTTAGGCGACTTTATTTGGAGACAACCGATTCTAATTATGAAAACAAGCACCAAGCACTCCAGCGCAGGGCAACTGGAGTGGATGATGCTATGAAATGAGGCCTCCGATATACGAACCCGCACAAGTGAAAGTTTCTTGAGAAATGGGAGTCGAAGGTTTAGTACCAGATTGTCTGGAAGGTAGCACAGCGCAAAGGTGGCGGTGTGGAGAGAGGAGGAAAACCGCGAGATGGACATCGGTGCTGAGGGCACAAGTTCATGGCATTCTGTATGTGGTATGTGATTTCCAGGGGAATAGTAGAACTCTTGCAGCTATAGTTCTATGAATTCAGGGGATTTCAGCCAGGCATCCACCGTGTAGGGCATGGTATGCTTGCTCAGGTAGCATGACGGGATGCAGAGGTTTTGAACGGAGCCCTGGTGGGAGGAGATGATGGATCTAGGGATTTCAAAATCATTGAAGAGAGATAGCCGACGACAGCCGAGATTAAGGGGTACGGCGCTCGATAGAGGGCGCCACCGAATTGAGAGGACTTGGGTGCGACAACAATCCTTGGTGGGGCGAAGCAAGATGATCTCCCCAAGGACGGCGTCCGGGAGATCGCTGATGCGGTCCACCCAAGATTCTAAGGGTTCCTGGGATCCGGTGAGGGCGGGGTCGCCGCTTCTCCCCGCGCTGCCGGGTGCGGGATCTACAACAGGCGTCGCCGCTGGCGGGAGCCTCATCTTCTTGGCGCTGGGGTCAGCCGACTCCATTTTCCTCGAGGTCGTCGCGTCACGCTCACGGATTTGAGCAGAGTAACGAATGAGGAGCCTAGTTGTAGTGCGAGCGAAGAAGAAGGGGAGCTGGGGGTTTTCTGTAGGAGTGAGGAAGAAGGGGAGCTGGGGTTTTCTGTAGGAGTGAGGTGAGGAATTTGGGGGTACGAGTGGAGCGAGCTGACGTGAGGTGGGTGGGAGCGAGGAGGAAGAAGAGCACCCATGTTTTTTTTGTGGGGGAGGGGTGGGGGGGGGGGCGGTGTGCTGGGTGTGGGTAGCACCTTTTGAATTGATTTTACTATTTACTAGTGTGGATTGGCTGTTTTGTCTTGGGCCCAGAGAAACAATTACTACTAGTACAGTGGAGACACTCTATAGCTACCCAGAAAAACAATTACTACTAGTACAGTGGAGACACTCTACCGCTTTTGGCTCCTCCTAGGTCATTGAAACGTCTCCCTCTACTGAATGCCGTTATACTTTTGTTCACCGACATGCGGGCCATGCAGTGCGCGAGCCCAAATGCCATCCACCAAATTAGCAGGCCGTATGCAGGCGGAGAGTCACCCCGGTCATAGCGCGGCAGTAACGAGCCGTTGTATCACAAAACCCCACCTCCCCGCAGTCTAAGTTTGACGGACGAAGCAACCATCATTTCACTCCTCGCTGAATCCCCTTCTCCCTCACCGTCTTCAAGAAAGGCAACACTCGCATCTGCCACTGTTCTTCTTTCCCAACGAAGGGAAGGTAAGCGGATCCGTGATGTTGGTATATTTTCATTCAGAGAAAAAAAAGAACTATTGCAAAGCAGTAACCGATCATAACTCTCTTTTTTGTTTCATTGTCATTGCGATTGTGTTTTCCTTTCAGTGGTCTCCTAGTATTCGTCAGTTTCATGATGGACCAAGGAGAACCAGGCAAAGATCTGCCGATATTGGAGCAGACGCGGGAGGCTGATCCCCACGAGACAGAGAGCTCCAAGAAGATGGAGGCAACCACCGAGCCGACCCCAGATACGCTCACGGCCACTACTAAGATGGTCAACGCCCCGTTTGAGGTTACAGCCCCCGTGGCACTACAGGAACAATTTTCCCCCTTCGAGGATGTGTCCCCCCCCCCGCTGAGCTGCCCAAGGTGATTTCCTTCTTTGCCGATCTCGATTGTGGTTTTTCATCTAAGTATGTGGTGATTTTTTTTAGAAAAGGAAGTATGTGGTGGTTAATAATGCAAAATTTTATTAGCTTCGATGCCATGCTATACATAGTGGTTTAAATAACTTGTGGTTCTTATACTGAAAAGTAATTCAGAATTTGTTTCTGTTTCAATTAGAGCCCTGATGCAGACAAGGATTGTGTGGTTGTGCATGTCACTCCCTTTGAGGCGGACGACCTGAATATACGCACTGGGAAAAACAGAGTTCTTAGGCTGTTGGATCCTGGAAGCCATTTGTGGTTATACCAATGAAGAGTTGTATTCTAGCCTCACTGTTGTCAGGCGTGTTGTCTAGGGTGTACTGAAGCACAAGAAGTTCAAAGCTACTCCTTCGTTTGTGAGGCATACTGTTCTTGTCAAGCTTACGCAGGAAGATGACGTGGCATGCCTCCACAAACAAGTTTATCAGTGGCAAGGCCACAAGGTTGTCTTCATGAACGTTCACAGGATTGAGCTGCTGCGGGACGTCCTCGATGATGTTCATGGCAAGGTCCGTCTTGTGTCCAGCCCAAATTAGATCGAGGCATGAAATAGTTGCCCCAGCTAGTGTTTAATAGTAGTTTGGATTGTGTCTAATTATCCGAACCTTGCTTGTTATCGACCCCTCTGGGGCTAGTGCTCTGTTTGAATCCGTCTATGGGAACTACTGCTACTTTTGTGTGCCTATGAATCATGTGAGAACCATCGTAATTGTTGCCGAAACAGATGCGTCCTCACTAGTTTTTTCATGAATATGGCATGGTAAGACATATGTTGTCACGGTTTATCATACGAGCAGTGTGTGTTTTGATGAAATAGAGCACTTGTTCGAGAACCGTGCGCCGACGTATACATAAGTACTTGTCAACACTATTGGTGCTACCCCACTTGTAAGCAGTTGTGCAAAACACGGCACATTGGCTCAGCTCGCTTCAACACTAGGCTATCGACCAGCTAACAATCAACAATCTGCTGTCTGACATATAAGCAACTACTATGTATCTTGTTACAGTGGTTCATGCAGTTAATTGAGGCCACAATGTAATAAATTCCAAACGTTCACACGCTAGTCCAGCGCTCATGTGGAACACTCACAATTAAACTCGTCTTCATAAAAATCTTGAAAAGCAGAAGTTAAGCAAGTTTATACATCTCAATGATTCATAGAACATAACAAACATATACTAGTTCACAGCAAAAGACAAAGTTGTGAGAAGGTTTACAAATCAGGAAAAAACAAGCAAGGCTTCTCTAAGCAAAGGGCCTCCCGGCAAGCTTAAATTTCCTGGAGTTCACTCTGATTTTTTCTTGTTGCCACCATTCAGGGTTAGGTTCTCTCATTCCAGAATAACCAATTATAATTGTGGTCTCAGCTGGAATGCTGAACTGAACCATGCAGTGTACTGACCAGCTGAAATGCTTGTGCATTCCACTAAATTTAAGCACCGCTATTTGCAGAAATAAGCAGACCACAATGCCTCTTGTCCGCGCACCTGTCCAAAAAACCGTCGTGCAGCCGTGCCAGCTAGTCCTCGGTCCAAGGATGAACTGGTAGAAAGTGCATTCCGGACTAGAATGCAATTGTTTTCGCTCATCCCTGCACTGCAATCAGGAAGTAAAACGTACGAATCAGCTTCTTTTAGATTGCATTGGTCATTCTACCTTAGTTACTACCAATGTAGGGATACCTTGAAGACGGGAGGTTAGACGACGGCAACGAGGGATAGCCATCTCATTTTGCGCAGTTGTACTAAAACTGAGGTGTGTGCTTTTGATTGAGCGGATAGAAACGATACGGAGATAGACATCCCGAAACGATATGGAGACAGACATCCCTGTTTGCGCAAATACGAAATATGGTTATTTAAACAGTGACACATATTACTACTTTCCCCCGTTTCCTCTTAGAACCAAGTCCTAGATTCATGCTACAACTTTCCCACTTTCTTGCCTGTTTGAACCAACGCTTTGAGTTCACTGTATGAACTAGCTTTACTTCTAATAATAGTAGAAGTCTAGGTGGCTTTGTAACAGCGGACGGAAGTAGAAAAGGATCCACACGATGGGGGAAGAGCTGGGGCAGTAGAGGAAGGCAGGTTTTAAAGGAATATATACCTGAGGGTCGTCGGCATGTGGCAAAGATGGCGTCAGGACGCCGCATCATGGCCACAATACCGCAGGGAGGAAGAAGGGGGCGGAGGCCATCCCGAGCCGGCGCTCTCTCGGAGAGAATGGCACGGCCGCCGATCAGGACGCGCGGGCAGCTGTTGGTCTCCTCCCTCGCCGCTGACGACAGCGTGAACGATGCATCTACACCCCCTGCCCCGGTCGAGGTTGTCCGGCCGGATTTGCGACCAGCCGTGAGCTGAGAGAGAGAGTGTGGACATCTATGTCTTGCTTAGATCTGGAGAGCATGAGAGAGTGAACGAGAGGAACCCTAGTAAAGCAAGCGCTAAGGCTCCTGCTTTTATATATAGTGGAGTGATTTTGTTGTACCGGCTTCAAAAAAATGCGCTCCTACGTGTACCCGCGAGTGGGTGTGAGAGAACTAGTGCGTGCGTGCACCGCTTCTCTTCGCGAGAGTACAATATATACTATGCCCAAAGAACGTTCGCCGCAAGAGTAATAGTATAAGTGTGTGACGTGTGAGCTAAAATAAAATGTGCGCACCGTCTTTTGTTTTTTAGAAGTTCTGAGGGTAGGGTGTGAAGAGCACATATGTGCGTGACGTCTACCTACAGATAGAGGATGGGTGCGACGTGCGAGTCTGCGAGAGGACTCGGGAGAGTCGTGACTCGTGAGGGTGCGTGCGCGTGAGAGAGAGGGGGGCACGTATCAATGCAATGCATGTGTCCGTAAATCATTATCCGACAAACGTTTGCCACAAGCCTTTTCCTGATGAACGCCGTAAGAACCGTTAGATCGGCATCCGACAGTGTCAGTTTTGCCATGTCATTTAACAGAACAGCCACTCCTCCTACACACAAATCTTCCACGTGAGTGTTAGCAACTGCTGTAAGCTCCCTCCGTTCCAAAATGCAGTGCATATAGCTTTATTGAAAATTAGAACCTCGCAAACTTTTACCGAGTTTTCGTGTTCCAAATTGCACATGTAGAATACCCTGTATATATCATTTCATTCATCTTCGATAGGTAACTATAAAGATGGGTGAGGACTCTACAAAGAAAGACCATCGTATCACCCGCAACAATTTCAACCATCCTTTAGTGTCGAGGAATATCATAGGAAACTCTATATGATATGATTTTTATAGGATTTTTTTCCTTTAGAGCCAATTGGTTCATAGGAATAGATTCATATACTCTACATTTCAAAGGAAATAAACATGATATCATTTCCATAGCTTTAGAGCCACTAGGTTCATATGAATGGATTCCTATACTCACTTAATTTCAAAGGAAAATAAACATTAGCATATATTCAATAGAAAAGTTCCTATGATATGAACCAAATTACATCTCTTTACTAATCCCCCCTCATAGGAATTGAGATACATGTCATCTCTAGATTCAATAGAAAAGTTCCTATGATGTGAACCAAATGACATCTCTTTTCCAATCCCTACTCATAGGAATTGAGATGCTCCTTGTCATCTCTTTCCCTACAACTTCCACGTATGCATCTTCTATTCCTAAATAGATAGTACAACCCACTAGTAGTTTTTTTCCAAAACATGCAACTATGGCACAAGAACTATATAGTGTGTCAATAACTTTGAAAGATGGTCGCTAGATGAAGCTAACCCGACAGTGCAGAGATGGGCAAATCCGAGCACGACTGGCCATTGGATATCATCAACATTCCACCAGATCTGCCACATGTACAATTTAGAATACTGCATGGTTGAACTTAAGCATAATGCACAAACCTCAAAACACAAGCACTTCTCCTTTGTTCTAGAATCTTCTGTATCATAATTGATTATTATTTTTCTAAATGAATTGCCATTATTTGTTTTTTACTTTATGATTTACAATGCACAACCCCATGAATCTTAACATTTTTATAAAACTAATTGATTTTGAATGAGATGAACTATAAGAACTAAACGAACATATACATCATGCATATATGACTCAAAGCTTTACATACTATAGTGTGTATTTGTTCATAATTTGGTGTCGAAATCTCATGCGTTCAATACATGTGTACCTTACTAGTTTTGAGTAGAGTACCAAATTTCATGCGGCCCCGGGTATATCAAAATGCAGGGCCCATGCATCATTGCCTTTCGGTCGAACCTACGTCCACAATTTTTTGTACGTGCTATATCTCCACAGGTCCTCGAACCCAAAATGCTGTCTCGTTCCCGTAAAACCAAGCGGCCCACACATATTTAAGGCGTTGACTCAAACCCGTTTACTACGACGTGGCCCCGAACGTTGTAGTACTCCTACAAACCCTACCGCCGCACTCATCATCGGCTTTCTTCAAGAGGACGAGGGAGAAGCCGATTTGTAGTGGAGGCGCTTTCAAAAAAAGGATCTATAGTGGAGACCCCTACCCTAGGGTGCCCTAGGTAGCTGCCGCACACACCATTGTTTTCTCTTATCTTTATGCTCTTGCGCCCTAGAGTGAAATGATGGTTGCTTCATCGGTCCAGCTTAATGCGGGAAAGGTGGGGCTTTGTGATTTGACCCCTTATTGCTCATTTTCTACTACTGTGGCGCTACGACCGGGGTGCCTCCAATTCCAACCGCTTCTTCAAACTGTAATTTGGTGCATCGCACGTGGAATGTAGAAGTGCATGCTCTAGCCAATGCAACCAAAAGACCGATCTGATGGAAGAGACTAGGCAGCACATTATACGTCAACATGGAACAAGATGGTGGATGAGCGAGATGTCTGCCAAAGGGGTCCTGTTAAGCGTGTCGCTATTTCGTGTGCGGACTGACCCTGCTTGAGTTGCTACGCCAACACGACAGGAGCATCCTACCACTTGTTTTTGCTTCTTGGTGAATCCCGACTATATTGATCTAAAAAGATACATGCTGAACTACCCTCTTCGTCTCGGTTTTTTATTTGTAGGCGTCTCGGTTTATAGGGCCTGCACGTAGTTCTAGGTCATCCATTTGACTAACTAAATATGAGTTACTATGTCACAAAAAGTATATCATTGGATTCTTATTGGTTGATATGTGAAGAAACAAGAAACGAGGTGGAAGTTAATGCACCACGCCTTAGTATTGTGGGATTATTTGGTTTTCGTAAGATGACGTGCGTTTGGTTGCAAGGGTGGTCATGAATGGGTTGGGATCATTCAGAAAATAGACATGTTTGGTTATAAAGCACATGAATGGTTCGAGTCAAAAAAAGAGAATATGCCTTGAAGATGTTGAACCATTCCACCCAACCAAATCGTTAGAATCAAATGGCCACCCTTTGCATGCATGACTATGTGAGCATGACTGGTGGTCCCGTCTTAAATAATTAGCTCATCTCTTATATTCAGCCAAACACGCCTTCTATAAAGCTAAGGTACGCCTAGGTGTACTCTCGAAAAAAAATATTCAGCCAAACACATGAATTGAATGGTTCAATCCCAAAAAAAATTGAATGGTCCCAATCCATTCATACGATACCTTCAATCAAAAGCATCCGACGGAGGGAGTAGTTGTATTTAAAATTCGAGGGCGGGGCTTTTCCTGCACGGTAGGCGGGGCAGTTCCGCCTAGTCGGGTCGACAGAGACGCGAGAAGATGAGGGAGTAGGCTGGTACAAACGTAGGGCTGTGTGATTTGACAGCGAGTTACTGCTGGACAGGTGGGGCCCTGTGATTTGACTTGCCATTATCATTTTAACTGCGGCGCTACAACCGGCGTGAGTCTCCCGATTCCTGACCACCTCCATACAGGTGCCTCTCCCAATGCTCCACCATGTAGTAGTAGAGGCTAGCTCTTGCATGAGAGCCCACTTCTCCACTTTTTCCTTGCCTCTCTTTCCTCCACATATGCAAAAATGCCATGTAAAGCGGCAAAGCGCACTCTTGTACTTACTTGCTCCTATAGGTGCTTAAGCTTGCCACATAGGCATAAAGTCTGATGTGGCAAGTTAATCAAGAAGAGAGAGACTGGTTTGGTGACCCAAGGAAGAAACGGTGCTAAGCGCGTGTACCTAGGTGAAAAGACAATTTTGAGTCTATAGCTAATTAAATGAAGCAAACTTAGCAACACCATTTCATTGGAAGAGGTCACTCCTTGGCAAATGCAATAAATACTCCCTGTGTCCCATTATATAAGAACGTTTTTGACACTACACTAGCCAGTGTCAAAAACGTTCTTATATTATGGGACGGAGGGAGTATGAAGAAAGAGATAGAGAGGAGTAAAAAAATACACTTATAGCCAACCTTGTTGTAGTATGAGTGACTAAGTGATGACTATGTATGACATGCCAACATCAGATAGCCTAACGCACCGTGTTAAATCTCCAAGGGCGCGAGCGACGCGACGGTCGTGGTAGGCGCGACCATGATACGGGCTGCTGGCAGCCCTTGGATCTGAGATCAAACGGTCGCATGCTAAGTTGCTGAAAATTTTAAGAATAACCCTCCAGGATAGGATATTCACCCATAGGTCTAGAATCACGCCATGCAACTGTTCGATCTCAGATCCAAGGGCTCTCGGAAGCCCGTATCATGGGAGAATGGAAAGCCACTACCTTGCCATTCGCACGCTGGCAGTTTGCTCCTACTCTTTCCCGCACATCCTTTAATACTACGGCGGTTCGCTCCTAGTCGTCCCGTCCATTCACATTACGGCAGTTCCACTAATCCTAACCCTCCTCCCAAATCCATGGCGTCCCAAATCTCGCCGATTGGCGGTGAGTACAAGGTTATAACCATCACCGGCAATGAGTTCGACGTCATCTACACCCATACTTCTACGACGGTGAAAGGATGCCTTTCTCGCTTCAGACGCATGTTCGAAAACTCACATGATGAGTGGGTCGCTGGGCTAGATGTTGAGTACACCACAGTCATGGGACGAGAGAAGGATATAAAGGACGAAGAGAGGAAGAAGCCCGCCGTGATCTTGGTTTGCGTACATAACGTTTGCTTGGTCTACCACATATGCCATGCCGACGTTGAGTGCCAGGATTTTAAGAACTTACTCGAGGACAAAACATTCAAATTCGTTACTGTAGACTTTAAGAACAACAAAGAAGTCCTGCGTCGGATAGGCCTCGTTGTAGGCAACCCCTTCGACCTCCAGAAGAATCGGCTGGTGCCCTCTCGTCAGCCCTCAATGCTAACCCTGGCAGGAGCCATGGTTCATCCTTCGTACCGCAAACTGGAGAAATCTCATTACACGTTTCATCGTCATGCATGGCAGCGGATTGTGCTAGATATAGACCACATCCACTACGCTGCAATGGATGGCTACCTTTGTTTCAATATCTACAAGGGTTGGATGAAGATCAACAACCAAGTTGGTGGTTGAAGCAAAGAAGTATCGGTCAAGAGGAAGAGGGACAAGGACGACGTCGAGGACGTGGACGAGGACTCCGAGTAAGGTGCCAGTGTTGTTGCTCACGGCGGTTCTAAACTTCTAATGCAGTGTCTACCGGATTAGTTACATATTTTAATTTCAGGTGTGCTTAGTTTAATTTGAGGGGTGTGTTGTGCTGAGCCCCGAGCAGAACTATGTTATGTTTCTTCTCGTTACTTTAACTCTTCAGTATGTACATACTAGTACTAGTATTTCTTTAATAGAATTTAGCACCCCAATTAAGCACGTACTAGCTTTTTTAATAGTACTATATGCATAATTTGGCGATGAGCGCTCTCTATATGTACCACCTTTTTTTTAAATTTCAATTTTTGCTCCATGGCGCAATCCATCGATAGTGGAGTACTACTGTACAAAAGTATACATATTTAAAAGGCTAGCGTACTATTCATCACACACACACACACACACACACACACACACACATATATATATAGCCAGTTAAATTCTCAACCTAGAACGACGTGCATGCCATGTAGTAAACTGATCCGGAGGAAGTATAGTAAAAATGAGGTGATTGTACCCAGCGATCGGCGGGGGAGCATGGTCTGTCATTTGGTCCCACGTGTCATGATGTACCAAGGCGATGCGTGTGTCCCTCTTGAGGCAGAAGCAATACTAGTACGTGGTTTGAGATGATGTCGAACCGAAGTGGAAATAATGGTTGCTTCGTCCGTCTGGGAACGTGCAACATTGTGATTTGACGTCTCTTTGCTCATTACTAACACTAGGCCGGTACGAGTGGGGTGCGTCCCCCTTGCTATTCTGCACTATTATTTAGTGCTTGACACGTCGACCCGGTTGCTATATGTCCCACATGTCGGCGACAGGAAGTACAAAATTCATGAAAGGGAGCGTCGACCGAGGAGTATACTACAGAATTCATGAAAGGGAGCGACTTAGTTTTGGCAAAATCTGTTTTTACGGAGTACGTACCCACTAGGGTTTATAGGGCTCATCTAAAAAACATTCGTTTTTCTGTTTGATAAGTCTCAATTCTAGTACTATACTAGTAGTAGTACCATTACATGTTGGATTTCGAGGTGCGTTAGATCACCCGACGCAAGCAGTGTCAAGAGGAAACTAACCAATGCATGTACAAGTTCATGGAAATTTAGTGGTCATTCATGCATTCGTTCTAATTAATGCCTCGGTAAACATAACTTCTTGAGAAAAACGAGCGTACTGTGCAAACTATGAAATTAATTCGACCACTCGCTGTCTACCTTGGTTGGAGAGATTTTGAAATTGAGCCATAAACTGGAAAGGAGGGAGTAGTAACTTTTGTCTCGATTACTATTTGTGGCCTTGTATAGATGCAAAATGTATTTTTTTATAGTGGCCTTTTATAAGTAAATAGAGGGATTACTAACCAAAGTACATAGTAGGGACGAGGAGTAAACGGAGGGAGTAGTAAAATTTTCTCCTCATGCTGCGAGCCACCGCGCACGTGGGCGAGGGAGCGGGCGTAAAGGCGTATAGTAGTACTCCAGCTTCACCTCATCCTGCGAGCCACCGCGCCCGTGGGCGGGGGAGACGGCGTACTAAGCAAGTTTCTCCTTGTTATGCGAGTTGACGGGACACATCAAAAGTACTCTAGTGTATAGAGCCTTGCCTCTAAGGTAGGCCCCACATGGTTTGCCTCTTTTTTTATTTAACATAACGTGTCAAGTCGCAATTTGTTTGTTCACCCGTGGTAGACGATCCTTCCTCCACCAAGTGGACAACCAATACACGTGCCAAATTACCACGTGGGCTTCCTTTTTCGTACAGAAATGAGCTCCACTGTGTACCCGCGCGGGTGTGGTTGGGAAAGAGATGGGAGTACGTGCGCCGTGCGTGCACCTCTTCTCTTCGTGCACGTCCCCCACCTACGTGGGTGTGTGTGAGAGAGATACAAACCTAGACATAATGCGCCGTCCATCCCCATGCCTCCGCCCAGTCCGACCACTAGTCACCACCACGGCACCACGCCCCACTCCTCCTCACCTTATCTCTCATATTTCTCCCTCCATTTTTATATACAAGGGGCCACTATCAAAATTACAATTTGCAGATATACAAGGCCACTAACACTAATCGATGCAATATTAATGGTGTTTGCCTCGTGGTACTAGCAAAGGAGGACATTAATTATCCCTTGCATGCATGCGGGAGTTTGTAAAAAAAGCATCTTGATGTTCCGTGCAATGCACGAGCATCTTGCTAGTCCATGAAAACAACACATGGCAAAATTCCACGGCGAACGAGGGATTTGAATCTGTTGGGAGGGGCTGTTTGGATCTTGTCCGGGGTAGCCAAAATATTGGCGACCCTTTTGTCCACCGGTGCCTTTGCCACCGATGAACGAGGAACGGCTCGGGTGCTCGTGCTGTCATGCATCCTCCAGCGCGCACGTTGGAGACGATCTCGCACAAGCTGTGTTTTTTTGTCCCACAACGCCGCCCGAGCCGCCCGCAGATCGACCGGCGACCCGCAAATTACGCCATCCAATTGTAGCCGCACACATTATGACAGCAACTCAACCAACCGGACGAAATTCACGCAAACACGTAGATAAACTGATACTCATTCACGCAACCACCGGAGTATTTCATATAAACAACGACAGAAATCATATAAAATACTGGATTTTCACACAAACATGACGGATTTCATTACATTCAAATGAACTACGCGGTGCTAGTTCTGGACAGCACAGGTATATAATACATGGCCTAAATGGTAGCCCGCCGATCGATTTGTGTTCCTCATGTCCGGCAACACGATCACCGGACTGTCGGGAGCCCCGGAGGTATATTGTCACATCCCTAGTCTGGTATGACCTAGACTAGCTAGTCAGTTGTGCATCATATTTAAATTTCATTTAAATTTGAAATGAGGATTGGTGGAACCCTCAGAATCATTTTTGAAAATGACCCAAATAAAAATTTCTCCAAAAGGGTCCCAGAAAATGCTCATGTTGCTCTCTGAAAATATTGGACAGAGATAAAAATCAAAACAATATTTTAGGAGCTCATTGATATTTATTTTGGCCATTTGGATTAATTCGATAAATATTTGCATTGGAAATATATTAGTTATATATATTAATATATGTCCAAAAATTGTGCCTTTTGTCGAGGAGCTCTGGAATAATACCATTAGCCCCTACAAAAATTGGCATAAGCAAATAAAATGGTTTAGTATTTTTTATTAAACCAAACAAATGCCAGAAAAGTAGAAAAGAAAACAAAATTAAAAAAAATGCCTACCTGTGCTCACCTGAGGCCTGGCACTGTGCGGCCCAGCTGGCCGGCCCAGCCGACTGGCTAGCGCCAGTCGTCCTCCACCTCCCGCCAGGAGGCCAGGGCGTGTGGCCGATGCGTGCGCACCGCCGTGCCGCCACGGCACCTGCCTGCCTGTCCTCCCCCTCGACGCCTGGACGTCCGGAACGTCGCCACGCGCTGCCCCGCACCGCTCTCACTCCCTCTCCCTCGCCCTCCTCCTCTCCCCCTGCTCTCTCTCTCTCTCTCTCACCCGAGAACCACCGCCGCCGCCGACGGGCATCACCGTAGCCACCGCCTCTCCCTCGCCTTCCCGACACGCTCCCCAGATCCGCCGCGACCCCCTCTACCTCCTCGTCGAGCCACGCAAGACGGAGCACCCCGTGGAGCCGTCGCCGTCGCCAAATTCGCCTCCGGCCGCCGTGGATCCTCGCCGGTGATTCGGGAGCTACCGGGCATCCCCGACCTCGCCCTCACGCTCACTGGTCTCGCTGTGAGCCCCCGCACCGAACCCCCTCCTCCCCATGTTCGTTTGCCCCGTCTAGCTAGCTCAACCACTGCGCCCGTAAGTCCCTCGCCGCCGGCCATGGCGCCACGGTGGCATGAGCCCAAGCCAGTCACTCCCGCGCGCGTCACCGTGTTCCTGGTGACGCCAGGAGGCCGTAGGAGCCCTCCGCTTCCACTGCCGTGCACCACAACGCCGCGGCCGCAAGTTGCCGAGCTCCGGCCGCCGCCGTGAGCTTTGCTCCGGTGAGCTCCGGCGCCCCCGCAACCCCCCCACCAGCTCCCCTGGTTGCGGACGACGACGGGCTACGCCCCGGTGGTCCTCGCGCGACCAAACGCCGCCTGTAGCGCAAGTCCGGCGAGTCGCCGCCGCGCTATTGGTCGCCGCCGGCCAGAACTCCGGCGGGCTGACGTGGCTTTGTTAATTAGGCACTAATCCCCATCTACTGACGCTGACCAGTGGGCCCAGGGCTTAGTCAAAGCTAATCAGCTAGGTTTGACTCGGGGTTAACCCCAGTGTCACTGACGTGTGGACCCCACACGTCAGGTTTGACCCCAGCCAGGCGCGTTGACCGCTGATGTAGTGATGACGTCATGCTGGCGCAATAATATGATTTCTGGATTTAAATTAAATCAGGAAATTCCAGAAATTGATTTAAACTTCAAAAATTCATATCAATTCAACCGTAGCTCAGATTGAAATGATTTATATATGAAAAATTATTAGAAAAATGCAATCTTTCCATCTGTACTAGTTTCATGCATGAAAAACCAACTTATACATGCTGTATATGAGAAAACACATTATGGCATATATAGGAGCTTATCCTGGAGATGCATTTGAACCTTTGGTTCAAATGGACTTCAAACCAAATGATTTCTAGTTGCATTAGCTCAAACAACATCACATCTTTATGCCATGTTCATGCATCATATTGTTGCATATGTTTGTGTGTTGATTGCCGGCACCGTTCCTTCTCGATAGGTCTTGCTCCGGAGACCATTCCAGAGTGCCTGTCTATGAAGCAGTGCCTCCCTTGTTGATTTACCAGGCAAGCAAACCCCCTTGTTCATTTCGATAAAACCCTACTCTCTCGCTCCTGCTCTCAGTTATTGCATTAGGACAACAACGATTCATCTGCTACTTTGTGCTGCGGTAGTTGAACCCATTCCTCTGCATGACCTGTCATTGCCACACTAAATAGTTGAAACCCACTAGCATGTGTAGGAGTTGATTGAAGCCACTGATGTGTTCCTACCATGCTATGCCTGCTATTGCTTAGAGTTGTGTCAGGTCTGATTCATTGGGAATGAATTGGAGTGTTACGATATGTTCTGATGCTGAGAATGAAGTGTGTGTGAACACGATTTGGTAAAGGTAGCGGTGAGAGGCCATGTAGGAGTACATGGTGGGTTGTCTCACTAGAACTGTCCTTAAGCACTGAGTTCTACGTATGTTGTCCAATGACTCGATACTACCACACATTGGGTTCCGGTAACTCGACCCCTCTCGACTTATTAACCAACTTGGTCTCTGTCCAGGAGTCGCAACTAGTTTCTGGTGTTTGTAGGTAGTGTTAGTAGTCTACCAAGTGGCACCCGGCCAGGTGGTCTTGGGACAGACTAGGCACCAGTGGCACGGTGTACCAAGCGTAGATCCATCCGGCGAGTGGGCTTGGGAACCCTGCACACATCGTTTGGGGCCGTGAGTGAAACCCCGGCCGGATCTCCTTGCGGATGGAACCCGAATAGGCGATAAACCTGGATTAGAGTCTTGTGTGGTTAGTCAGGTCGTGGCCGACACCCTCGCCAGGCTTCCGCTTGAAGGTTGCCGAGATACATGACGTGTACATGGCGGTAAGTGGCGAGAGCGTGTGTGAAGAAGTACACCCCTGCAGGGTTAACATGATCTATTCGAATAGCCGGGTCCGCGGTTATGGACTTCTTGGATGCTTACATGGTACATAGACAACTTGAAGTGGATACTATAAAATGCTCAAGACAAGTGTGAGTGCTATGGATGGCCTTCTCGTAGGGAGACGGGGATGAATCCATAGTAGTGTATTGTGTGGTGATTAGTGGACTCGTGTACGTTGTTTCACCTCCAGAGTTTCTGGTAGTCGTAGAACAGGATAGCCACAGAGTCAAAGCTGGCTTGCTGCAACTAAACCCCACATTACCCTCTTGGTACAAATGCATGTATGATAGGATCTGATGTAAGTCTTGCTGAGTACCTTTGTACTCATGTTGCTTTAATTATGTTTTTGCAGCGGAGACTTCGGTCTTGCTAGTGTTCTCGTGGACTTCGACTAGTAGCTAGTACCTCAGCTACGATCTTGATCGGATGTTGTAGATAGTCAGGCTCTTCAGCCTTTTTCATTTGTAGATGTCTGTACCCAGACATGTAATGCTTCCGGTTGTTGCTTGTATGCTCTGTATGATGGGTTTTGTGACCCCTGTTTGCAATAAATGCTATGATGGCTCTTCTGAGCCTTTATCTATTTGAGTTGTTGAGTTATGCTGTGATGCCATGTTGTACGGCACATACTTGCATGTTATGCGTACGTGTAATGTGTATTGCTATGTGTGGGATCTGACTATCTAGTTGTTTATCCTTAGTAGCCTCTCTTACCGGGAAATGTCTCCTAGTGCTTCCACTGAGCCCTGGTAGCTTGCTACTGCTCCGGAATACTTAGGCTGGCCGGCATGTGTCCTTCCTCGATCCTGTGTCTGTCCCTTCGGGGAAATGTCACGCGATGAATACCGGAGTCCTGTTAGCCCAGTGCTACAGCCTGGATTCACTCGCTGATGACCGACACGTTCGATGTTGGGTCATGGATGCCTGTCCCTGTAAGTTAGTGCCACTTTGGGTTTATGACTAGCCATGTCAGCCCGGGCTCTTTATCATATGGATGCTAGCGACACCATCATATACGTGTGCCAAAAGGCGCAAACGGTCCCGGGCAAAGGTAAGGCGACACCCATGGGAATACCGTGCGTGAGGCCGCAAAGTGATATGAGGTGTTACATGCTAGATCGATGTGGCATTGAGTCGGGGTCCCGACAGCGCTGGTATAAGAGCCTGACTGCCTGTAGGTTTACCAAGCCAAACCGGTCGAAGTTGAGTCTAGAAATTCTTTAGTTATGTAAGGGAATTGATTGTGGTTGGAACGTAAGGCTCTTTTTACTCCTTTACCTCATGGCTTCTGATCTGAGTCATCCTATCTTTCCTACGGGGTTAAGGAACTAGGCTTTCTCTTCCGTCTATCAGGATCACGTGTTACTACTCCGTAGTCCCATAGGATTGGTTGATCAGAGTCATACCCCAGTTTCTGAGTATTTCTGGTGTAGTCTGTTTAGTATGATCTCATAACCTTGGGTAATGCTGATGAGTATGTTACCACTCCATTCTTAGTAGGATGTCTCATTCTGAGCAGTTTACTGCTGTTATGCTGCCAGAATTTTCCTAGGAGTTCGAGAGATACTAATTTCTTGTCCTACATTCTATAGTCCATAGTTGATGCTGATTCCGTCCTTGGTTCGTTTCTCAGGATGTCATCGGCTAAGCGAAGTTCCGTTGCTCGTAGCCAGAACCACGGAGATGGTAGGGATGAGGATCCTCCCGATCAGCCTTCGTTGGCAGAGTTCATGCTAGATATGGAGAGGAACAAGCGTGAGTCTAACCACTTGTTGGCACGTATCGAGGAGAACACCGCACATCAGTTCAAAGGATCTGTGACCATTCATGACTTTATCCGCTTGCACCCACCCACCTTTCATCATTCCATTGAGCCACTCGATGCAGATGACTGGCTCCGTAGCATCACTCATAAGCTGCGTTCCGCGAGCGTAGCTGAAGATGACAAGGTCACCTATGCCACATACCACCTGGAAGGTCCTGCTAGTCTTTGGTGGCAGAACTATGAGGCTATGCTTCCAGCTGGCCAGACTTCCACCTGGAGGGATTTCGTTGAGGCTTTTCGCGAGCATCACATTCCTGAAGCCCTCATTGATCGCAAGAGAGAAGAGTTCTGTGGTTTCACCCAGGGTAAGATGGCTGTTGATGCCTATAGTAGAGAGTTTGAGAACCTCGCCCGTTATGCCACAGAAGAGGTGTCCACGGACGCCAAGAAGCAGGCTAGGTTCCGGAAGGGTCTCAACCCCAAGTTGCGTCGTGATCTCCACCTGCATCATTGTGATACATTCCAAGCCCTTGTGAACAAGGCCATTAATGCCGAGACAGCTCAACTCACCTACGAGGAGTCTCGTAAGCACACTCGTGATTTGGGATCTTCCTCCGGTTCTAGCTCTCAGAAGCGCCGGATTTGGGTTCCAAACTCCGCTCTTCCACCCAAATATGTACCGAGGCCATCTTATGTGGCACCTCATCAAGTTCAGCAGTATGCTCCACCCAGGCCTATTGGTGGACCACCTTCTAATACAGGTCCACATCCTACCTCCAAGATTTGTTACAAGTGCGGAGAGCCAGGCCACATTGCCCGTATTTGCACTCAGACCAGAGTTGCTCCACCCCAGCCCGAGAAGTCTATTGGCCATCGTAAGCCATCACGCAAGATGATCAGTGCCAAGTCAGCTCCCACTGAACATGGACGTGTGCATCACGTCTCAGCTAAAGCCGCTCATGATGATCCAGATGTCGTTCTTGGTACACTCCTTGTCAACTGTCATCCGACATCGGTTTTGTTCGATACTGGAGCGTCTCATTCCTTCATTTCTGAAAGCTATGCCCGCTTGCACGACATGTCATTTTGTGATATGCCCTCCCCACTACTTATTCAAACTCCTGGATCCAAATGGCAAACTTCTAGGATAAGTTATGGCAATGAAATCCTTGTGGACAGACTTGCATTCCTTGCTTCCTTGATATCTCTCAAGTCTTCGGATATTAACATCATCTTGGGTATGGACTGGATGACAGCTCATCATGCCAAGATTGATTGTTTCACCAGGTCTGTTCAGCTCACACACCCATCTGGCAAGATAGCCATTGTCTCCACTAGAGTTGCAAAGCGTCAGCTCTATTCCCTTAATGCCAGCCCTCTTCCAGACCTTGAAGATATCCCGGTAGTCCATGACTTTCCGGATGTCTTTCCAGAGGAACTGCCAGGTGTTCCGCCTGACAGAGATGTAGAGTTCGTCATAGATCTTATCCCAGGAACTGCTCCAATCTCTAGGAGACCCTACAAGATGGCACCCTTAGAACTAGCCGAGCTTAAGAAACAACTTGATGAGTCCTTGCAAAAGGGTTTCATCCGTCCTAGCTCTTCTCCTTGGGCTTGCCCCGTCCTCTTCGTCAAGAAGAAGGATGGTACGGATCGGATGGTTGTAGATTATCGCCCCGTTAATTTGGTTACGATAAAGAACAAGTATCCGCTCCCCAGGATCAATGACCTGTATGATCAGCTCGCTGGATCCTCAGTCTTCTCCAAGATGGATTTAAGGTTAGGATACCACCAAATCAAAATCAGAAACGGGGACATTCCCAAGACAGCTTTTGTCACTCGTTATGGCCATTACGAGTACACTGTCATGTCCTTTGGTCTAACCAACGCCCCAGCCACATTCTCCCGCTTGATGAACTCGATCTTCATGGAGTACTTAGATAAGTTCGTCGTGGTTTACCTCGATGACATTCTTATTTACTCGAAGAACGAGGAAGAGCATGCCGAACATCTTAGACTTGTGTTAGAAAAACTCAGAGAGCACCGCCTTTATGCCAAGTTCTCCAAGTGTGAATTTTGGTTGCCAGAAGTGACCTACCTAGGCCACGTAATCTCTGGTAAGGGATTGCTGTCAATCCCGAGAGAGTTCAGGCTGTTCTCGATTAGACTCCACCTGAGACCGTTAAACAAGTTAGGAGTTTCCTTGGTCTAGCCAGCTATTGTCGCCGCTTTGTTGAAAACTTCTCCAAAGTAGCCAAACCCCTCACGGAACTTCTCAAGAAAGATAAAAAGTTTGAGTGGTCCCCACAGTGTGAGTACAGTTTTCAGGAACTGAAAAGACGCCTGACTTCTGCTCCCATACTTGTGCCACCGGATTTCACTAAAGACTTTATTATCTACTGCGACGCCTCACGACAGGGACTAGGTTGCATTCTTATGCAGGATCGTCATGTGATTGCCTATGCATCTCGACAGTTGCATCCACATGAGGATAATTATCCTACACATGATCTAGAGCTTGCAGCCGTAGTCTATGCACTCAAGACCTGGCGACATTACCTCCTTGGTAAATGTTGCGAGATCTACACCGATCACCAGAGTCTCAAGTATATCTTCACCCAACCGGATCTGAACCTTAGGCAAAGACGTTGGTTGGAGTTGATCACAGATTATGATTTAGGGATTACCTACACCCCCGGCAAAGCCAATGTCATGGCTGATGCTCTAAGCCGTAAATCTTATCGTAACAATCTCATGTTGCAGCAAGGCTAACCACTTCTCCATGAGGAATTCTGTAAGCTTAATCTTCACATAGCTCCTCGCGGATTTCTTTCTACCTTGGTGGCGAAACCTACCCTTGTGGATCTTATCATAGAAGCCCAGAAGCATGATACGGGGATTACCCGGATCAAGAGAAACATTAAGAAGGGAGTTGGTGGATGTTTCTCTATGGATGATCGTGGTGTTGTTTTCTTTGAGAATCAGTTGGTGGTTCCCAAGAAGCAACATCTTCGGCAGTTGATTCTTAAGGAGGCGCATGAATCTCCTCTCACGATTCATCCCGGTAGTACTAAGATGTATCAGGACCTACGCCAGAGGTTCTGGTGGACTAGGATGAAGAGAGAAATTGCTGAGTTCATTGCTAAATGTGACGTTTGTCGTCGCGTTAAGGCAGAGCATCAAAGACCTGCTGGCACCCTTCAGCCTTTAGCTATTCCTGAATGGAAATGGGATAAAGTTGGTATGGACTTCATCACCGGCTTTCCCAGGACCAAGAAAGGGAATAACGCTATCTTCGTAGTCATTGATCGTCTCTCCAAAGTGGCTCACTTCCTTCCTGTTCGAGAGAGTATCACTGCTAGTCAGCTTGCTGACTTATATATTTCTCGAATAGTGTCACTCCATGGTGTTCCACTAGAGATCAATTCAGACCGTGGCAGTCTTTTCACTTCTCATTTCTAGGAGAGTTTCCAAACTGCCATGGGAACCCATCTTTCCTTCAGTACCGCTTTCCACCCTCAGTCGAGTGGTCAGGTGGAACGGGTCAATCAAATTCTCGAAGACATGCTCAGAGCTTGCGTTATCTCATTCGGTATGGATTGGGAGAAATGTCTTCCTTTCGCCGAGTTTGCTTATAACAATAGCTACCAATCCAGCCTCAAGAAAGCTCCTTTTGAGGTTCTCTATGGACGAAGATGTCGAACACCTTTGAACTGGTCAGAAACCGGTGAAAGACAATTCTTTGGACCGGACATGATCCAGGAGGCAGAAGAGCAAGTTCGCATCATTCGTGAGAATTTGAAAACAGCCCAGTCTCGTCAGAAGAGTCAGTATGACCGTCATCATAAGGATATGACTTATGAAATTGGCGACCAAGCTTACCTTCGGGTTACTCCTTTGAAGGGTACCCATCGTTTCGGTATCAAGGGCAAGTTGGCTCCTCGTTACATTGGTCCCTTTCGCATTCTCGCTAAACGAGGAGAGGTTGCCTACCAATTGGAACTACCCCCACATCTTTCTCGAATTCATGATGTCTTCCACGTATCTCAACTCAGGCGTTCCTTCTCGGATCCCATCCGCGGAGTGGACCATGAAACGCTTGATCTCCAAGATAACCTCACATACCGAGAGTACCCGGTTCGCATTCTTGATCAAGCAGAGCGTGTCACTCGACGTCAGAACATCAAGTTTCTCAAAGTTCAGTGGTCTCATCATTCCTAGAGAGAAGCTACTTGGGAGCGAGAAGATCGTCTTCGACTGGAGTACCCCGCTTTCTTTCCGTCGACCCCTGAATCTCGGGACGAGATTCTTTCAAGTGGGGGCGAGTTGTCACATCCCTAGTCTGGTATGACCTAGACTAGCTAGTCAGTTGTGCATCATATTTAAATTTCATTTAAATTTGAAATGAGGATTGGTGGAACCCTCAGAATCAGTTTTGAAAATGACCCAAATAAAAATTTCTCCAAAAGGGTCCAAGAAAATGCTCATGTTGCTCTCTGAAAATATTGGACAGAGATAAAAATCAAAACAATATTTTAGGAGCTCATGGATATTTATTTTGGCCATTTGGATTAATTCGATAAATATTTGCATTGGAAATATATTAGTTATATATATTAATATATGTCCAAAAATTGTGCCTTTTGTCGAGGAGCTCTGGAATAATACCATTAGCCCCTACAAAAATTGGCATAAGCAAATAAAATGGTTTAGTATTTTTTATTAAACCAAACAAATGCCAGAAAAGTAGAAAAGAAAACAAAATTAAAAAAATGCCTACCTGTGCTCACCTGAGGCCTGGCACTGTGCGGCCCAGCTGGCCGGCCCAGCCGACTGGCTAGCGCCAGTCGTCCTCCACCTCCCGCCAGGAGGCCAGGGCGTGTGGCCGATGCGTGCGCACCGCCGTGCCGCCACGGCACCTGCCTGCCTGTCCTCCCCCTCGACGCCTGGACGTCCGGAACGTCGCCACGCGCTGCCCCGCACCGCTCTCACTCCCTCTCCCTCGCCCTCCTCCTCTCCCCCTGCTCTCTCTCTCTCACCCGAGAACCACCGCCGCCGCCGACGGGCATCACCGTAGCCACCGCCTCTCCCTCGCCTTCCCGACACGCTCCCCAGATCTGCCGTGACCCCCTCTACCTCCTCGTCGAGCCACGCAAGACGGAGCACCCTGTGGAGCCGTCGCCGTCGCCAAATTCGCCTCCGGCCGCCGTGGATCCTCGCCGGCGATTCGGGAGCTACCGGGCATCCCCGACCTCGCCCTCGCGCTCGCTGGTCTCGCTGTGAGCCCCCGCACCGAACCCCCTCCTCCCCATGTTCGTTTGCCCCGTCTAGCTAGCTCAACCACCGCGCCCGTAAGTCCCTCGTCGCCGGCCATGGCGCCACGGTGGCATGAGCCCAAGCCAGTCACTCCCGCGCGCGTCACCGTGTTCCTGGTGACGCCAGGAGGCCGTAGGAGCCCTCCGCTTCCACTGCCGTGCACCACAACGCCGCGGCCGCAAGTTGCCGAGCTCCGGCCGCCGCCGTGAGCTTTGCTCCGGTGAGCTCCGGCGCCCCCGCAACCCCCCCACCAGCTCCCCTGGTTGCGGACGACGACGGGCTACGCCCCGGTGGTCCTCGCGCGACCAAACGCCGCCTGTAGCGCAAGTCCGGCGAGTCGCCGCCGCGCTATTGGTCGCCCAGAACTCCGGCGGGCTGACGTGGCTTTGTTAATTAGGCACTAATCCCCATCTACTGACGCTGACCAGTGGGCCCAGGGCTTAGTCAAAGCTAATCAGCTAGGTTTGACTCGGGGTTAACCCCAGTGTCACTGACGTGTGGACCCCACACGTCAGGTTTGACCCCAGCCAGGCGCGTTGACCGCTGATGTAGTGATGACGTCATGCTGGCGCAATAATATGATTTCTGGATTTAAATTAAATCAGGAAATTCCAGAAATTGATTTAAACTTCAAAAATTCATATCAATTCAACCGTAGCTCAGATTGAAATGATTTATATATGAAAAATTATCAAAAAAATGCAATCTTTCCATCTGTACTAGTTTCATACATGAAAAACCAACTTATACATGCTGTATATGAGAAAACACATTATGGCATATATAGGAGCTTATCCTGGAGATGCATTTGAACCTTTGGTTCAAATGGACTTCAAACCAAATGATTTCTAGTTGCATTAGCTCAAACAACATCACATCTTTGTGCCATGTTCATGCATCATATTGTTGCATATGTTTGTGTGTTGATTGCCGGCACCGTTCCTTCTCGATAGGTCTTGCTCCGGAGACCGTTCCAGAGTGCCTGTCTATGAAGCAGTGCCTCCCTTGTTGATTTACCAGGCAAGCAAACCCCCTTGTTCATTTCGATAAAACCCTACTCTCTCGCTCCTGCTCTCAGTTATTGCATTAGGACAACAACGATTCATCTGCTACTTTGTGCTGCGGTAGTTGAACCCATTCCTCTGCATGACCTGTCATTGCCACACTAAATAGTTGAAACCCACTAGCATGTGTAGGAGTTGATTGAAGCCACTGATGTGTTCCTACCATGCTATGCCTGCTATTGCTTAGAGTTGTGTCAGGTCTGATTCATTGGGATTGAATTGGAGTGTTACGATATGTTCTGATGCTGAGAATGAAGTGTGTGTGAACACGATTTGGTAAAGGTAGCGGTGAGAGGCCATGTAGGAGTACATGGTGGGTTGTCTCACTAGAACCGTCCTTAAGCACTGAGTTCTACGTATGTTGTCCAATGACTCGATACTACCACACATTGGGTTCCGGTAACTCGACCCCTCTCGACTTATTAACCAACTTGGTCTCTGTCCAGGAGTCGCAACTAGTTTCTGGTGTTTGTAGGTAGTGTTAGTAGTCTACCAAGTGGCACCCGGCCAGGTGGTCTTGGGACAGACTAGGCACTAGTGGCACGGTGTACCAAGCGTAGATCCATCCGGCGAGGTGGGCTTGGGAACCCTGCACACATCGTTTGGGGCCGTGAGTGAAACCCCGGCCGGATCTCCTTGCGGATGGAACCCGAATAGGCGATAAACCTGGATTAGAGTCTTGTGTGGTTAGTCAGGTCGTGGCCGACACCCTCGCCAGGCTTCCGCTTGAAGGTTGCCGAGATACATGACGTGTACATGGCGGTAAGTGGCGAGAGCGTGTGTGAAGAAGTACACCCCTACAGGGTTAACATGATCTATTCGAATAGCCGGGTCCGCGGTTATGGACTTCTTGGATGCTTACATGGTACATAGACAACTTGAAGTGGATACTATAAAATGCTCAAGACAAGTGTGAGTGCTATGGATGGCCTTCTCGTAGGGAGACGGGGATGAATCCATAGTAGTGTATTGTGTGGTGATTAGTGGACTCGTGTACGTTGTTTCACCTCCAGAGTTTCTGGTAGTCGTAGAACAGGATAGCCACAGAGTCAAAGCTGGCTTGCTGCAACTAAACCCCACATTACCCTCTTGGTACAAATGCATGTATGATAGGATCTGATGTAAGTCTTGCTGAGTACCTTTGTACTCATGTTGCTTTAATTATGTTTTTGCAGCGGAGACTTCGGTCTTGCTAGTGTTCTCGTGGACTTCGACTAGTAGCTAGTACCTCAACTACGATCTTGATCGGATGTTGTAGATAGTCAGGCTCTTCAGCCTTTTTCATTTGTAGATGTCTGTACCCAGACATGTAATGCTTCCGCTTGTTGCTTGTATGCTCTGTATGATGGGTTTTGTGACCCCTGTTTGCAATAAATGCTATGATGGCTCTTCTGAGCCTTTATCTATTTGAGTTGTTGAGTTATGCTGTGATGCCATGTTGTACGGCACATACTTGCATGTTATGCGTACGTGTAATGTGTATTGCTATGTGTGGGATCTGACTATCTATTTGTTTATCCTTTGTAGCCTCTCTTACCGGGAAATGTCTCCTAGTGCTTCCACTGAGCCCTGGTAGCTTGCTACTGCTCCGGAACACTTAGGCTGGCCGGCATGTGTCCTTCCTCGATCCTGTGTCTGTCCCTTCGGGGAAATGTCACGCGATGAATACCGGAGTCCTGCTAGCCCGCTACAGCCCGGTTCACCGGAGTCCTGTTAGCCCAGTGCTACAGCCTGGATTCACTCGCTGATGACCGACACGTTCGATGCTGGGTCATGGATGCCTGTCCCTGTAAGCTAGTGCCACTTTGGGTTTACGACTAGCCATGTCAGCCCGGGCTCTTTATCATATGGATGCTAGCGACACCATCATATACGTGTGCCAAAAGGCGCAAACAGTCCCGGGCAAAGGTAAGGCGACACCCGTGGGAATACCGTGCGTGAGGCCGCAAAGTGATATGAGGTGTTACATGCTAGATCGATGTGGCATTGAGTCGGGGTCCCGACATATATGCTTCAGCGCAAAGGACGGCTCGCTTCCCCACTGCCCAACTGATATCATTGGCTGGTGCCGAAGATGATGGTGGTCGGCACCGGTTCGAGTTCATCACCGACCACTACTTCGCCATGGACGGCACCGGCTCGAGTTCATCCTAACATTGACCTCTTCCGTGGAGCCCATGCAGGGTCGACGAAGGTCCTCGCAACAAAAGGATCCGGCAAGACACCTGCTGTGTACGCCAGCGTCACCTCCGCGGTGGCCTTCATGGGACCCAAGCGGCGGCGGCCTCCCGTGTTCTACTTCTCCTCGATGATGGCGACGGACGCGGAGGCGCTGGCCACCGACTCATCGCTCTCCGCGCACTCGGCTTCTGTCGCTGCTTGCATGGCGCGGCCGCCGGCATGGGAGTCTCGGCCATTGAAACGGGAGATGCGGTACGAGGCGGCGGCGTGGACGACAGCAACGACGCCCGTGCGCTGCTCCTCGTCGAGCTTGCCTAGAGCGGCGAGTTGCTGAACCGCGCGCCGGCTTGGGGCGACAACTGGCTCCGTCGGGCGAGGGGAGGGAGGTGGATCAGCGAGCTGCATAGCTCGTATCCGGCGGGCTACCCCGCCGGCTTGGATGCGGAATAACTACTCTTCGTAAGCCATTGTAAGAGTGGATAAAATGGTGGAGGAGATAGGGGAGCGGCGGAGGTGTGCGATTCTTGGCCGGCATTTTGCCTCATTTAAATAGGAGATTAAATAGACGGCGGACGGGAGGAGCTCGGCCGGTGTTGCGTTTAACGCCGACCCGGTCATGAATGGACGTGTGTCTAGAGTGGGTTTCTCGGCTTCCACACGGGCGGGTTTCATGGAGGCGTTTGAATGCGGCACGGAGGCGTGTTCAGCCGGGCGTGCCGCGAGTGGCGCCCTCGACTCTAACCTAGGACACCGCACCATTCTTCCACTGACGTGTGGGCTCTTTGGGTGCATGGCCTGCATGTCAGTGACCCAACGCAGGCAGCGCACAGCAGAGGAACCTTTGGTGGGCCAGGACGGTCAGAAGCGGGCATTTCATAAACCAATGATTGTTCATTGAGTGTGACGTCATCTTTTTCATGTAGTTAAGCGTGTGTCTTGTGTCGTGTGATGTGTGCATGCAGGCGTGCGAGTGTTGCGTGCGTGCAAGGGTACGTTTTAGTGTTGCATGCATCGGTGCATACGTGCAAGGGTGCGTTTCAGTGTTGCATGCATGGGTGCGTACGTGCGTGTGTTCGTGAGTGCATGTGTACGTGTCAGTGTTGCACGCCAACATGCGTGCGTGTTTACGTTATGTGTATGTGTCAGTGTTGCACGCCTACATGCGTGCGTGTCTTGCGTGCGTGCATGTGTACGTGCGGGGTGAGGCTACACATCAGTCGACTGGCTTTTTCATCTATGGTCATTAGATTTTCCAGCCGTTGGATACGAAATCAAGGGCCTC
>NC_041391.1:696519007-696520254 GCF_002162155.2 Triticum dicoccoides | reverse complement strand
CGCCCGCCCCCGCCGCCCGCGGCCGGCCCGCCCTCCCCGAAACCACTCCCCACCGCCGGTCCGCCGCCGCACCTTCGAGGGAGTGGGCGAGCATATATGATCTTGAGATTTTAATTACGAAGTCACCATAGGTGCCTCGTAGTCGAGTGGAACGTCTCCTCCCACTGAACGTACATCGCCGGAAAATACTGAAATTAACACAAGATAAATGCGAGCACCAGGACTTTACCCCTTGGTGGGCTCGAGAAACCACTGTCCTCTAACCATCCAACCACATGTTGGTTAGCACGACAAAATGTATGTGGTGACCGTGATGAGCTTATTCTGAAGTCCAGTGACCATATCGTGCTTTCGCTTCAAATACAATGACCGTAAGTGTCGTCAACAAAATACTGAGCACGCATCAAATGCAAAGTCCGTCAGTGTCATCAACAAAATATGGAGACGTATCGTGAGCTAGATATCATTGTACTATTGTATATGCTTATTTACTTAGTGGCCGATTGCGTGTGTGGTGTGGTGGGCACATCATTTCTAGTTGTGGTGGGTCAACATGAAGACGCATGGGTCGGTTCCATCCTACGCCACATATAGGTTGGACCGAGACGTGTTATACAGAGACCCATGTGGAGGACTCGGCGTACAACACGAAGCTACCAGAATCGTGGAGGACTCTATCCCCACTGGTGATAAGCCGACTATATATGATTTGTAACCCTAGGCCCTTAGTATGTTATACAAGCTTGGGGGCTAGTTCGTCGATAGTATTGTTGGGGAGCGTTGCAGAAAATTAAAAAATTTTCCTACGATTTCACCAAGATCCATCTATGAGTTCATCTAAGCAACGAGTCATGGGAGAGAGATTGCATCTACATACCACTTGTAGATCGCGTACGGAAGCGTTCGAGGGAACGGTGATGATGGAGTCGTACTCGTCGTGATTCAGATTACCGATGACCAAGTGCTGAACGGAAAGCACCTTCGCGTTCAACACACGTACGGTACGAATGACGTCTCCTCCTTCTTGATCCAGCAAGGGGGAAGGATAGGTTGAGGAAGAAGGCTCCAGCAGCAGCACGACGGCGTGATGATGGTGGAGAGGCAGTACTCCGACAGGGCTTCGCCAAGCGCACAACGGAGGAGGAGAGGTGCTGCGGAGGGGAGGGGCTGCGCCTTGGATCAGGTGTTCAGCCCTCCTCTCGCCCCTCTATTTATAGGGGAAGGGGAAAGGGGGCCGGCCCCCTCTA
>NC_041391.1:696517274-696518856 GCF_002162155.2 Triticum dicoccoides | reverse complement strand
AAAGGGGGGTGCGCCCCCTTTAGGGTTCCCCCCCCCAACCCTAGGCGCATGGGCCCAAGGGGGGCGCCCAGCCCTCCAGGGGCTGGTGCCCTGCCCCACGCGGCCCATGTGGCCCACCAAGAGGGGTGGCCCCTCCCGGTGGACCCCCGGAACCCCTCCGGTGGCCCTGGTACAATACCGATATGCCCCCGAAACTTTCCGGTGTCCGCATGACAACTTCCCATATATAAATCTTTACCTCCGGACCCTTCCGGAACTCCTCGTGACGTTCGGGATCTCATCCGGGACTCCGAACAACATTCGGTAATCACATACAAGTCTTCCTAATAACCCTAGCGTCACCGAACCTTAAGTGTGTAGACCCTACGGGTTCGGGAGACACGCAGACATGACCGAGACGGCTCTCCGGTCAATAACCAACAACAGGATTTGGATACCCATGTTGGCTCCCACATGCTCCTCGATGATGTCATCGGATGAACCACGATGTCGAGGATTCAAGCAACCCCGTATACTATTCCCTTTGTCAGACGGTATGTTACTTGCCCGAGACTCGATCGTCGGTATCCCAATACCTCGTTCAGTCTCGTTACCGGCAAGTCACTTTACTCGTACCGTAATGCATGATCCCGTGACCAGACACTTGGTCACTTTGAGCTCATTATGATGATGCACTACCGAGTGGCCCCAGTGATACCTCTCCGTCATTGTCACACCCTAGCTAGTCATGCATTAGAGTGTTGCATCATGTTTACTCTTTCATCAGAAACTTGAAATGGGGATGACAGAACCCCCAGTCCCCTCTGAAACCAACTAGGGTTTACTAAAATAATTTTCAATGAACCTGAAATGCCCTTCTGAAATGCCCATCATTTTTGCCTTGGTTCAGAACCTCTGTCAAAAGTGGTGCACATTTTCCTAGGCCATCCTAGGGTTTTTGAATTAAATCATAAATATTTGAATTTGGGCATTTAAAATAATATAAAATATTTAAATGCTCAAATATCTCCAAACTAAAATGTTTCATGTTGGAAATAATCCAATTATGGACCAGGAGTAGTTCAGTGATTTTTGGAGTTGCCTAGGTATTTTATTTAATTCCACAAAGTTGCAGAAGTATTAGAAAAACAGAAAACAGAAGAAAATGGAAAAAACTTACCTGGCGCCTGCCCCGGCCCACCTGCCGGCCCAGCCCAGCACCGCTCCAGCGAGCTGCTTGCCGGCCAGGCAGGCAGGCAGGTGCCCGACGGCGACCGTGGCGTGCGCCACGCACCTGCTCGCCGCCTCGCCGCTCCCCTCGCCAGGTGACGTCGAGGATCGGCCTCTCTCTCTCCCCCGAACCCCCCAGACACCCCCTCTCCTCTCCAGCTCCTCCCCCTCGCACGCCCCAGCCATGGCCGACGCCATCGCCGCCACCCCCTCGCCGTAGCCACGCCCTCCGACCACCCCACGCCGTCTCACCGTGTCCAGGAGCTCCGCCGCTGTCCACTTCATCGAGCAGCCGAGCCCCGAGCGCTCGCAACGCCCGAGACCACCGCACCGACCTCGCCCGAGCTCACCGTCGCCGGAGATCCCCTTCAAC
>NC_041391.1:696496035-696517264 GCF_002162155.2 Triticum dicoccoides | reverse complement strand
CCCCTCTCCTCTCCAGCTACTCCCCCTCGCACGCCCCAGCCATGGCCGACGCCATCGCCGCCACCCCCTCGCCGTAGCCACGCCCTCCGACCACCCCACGCCGTCTCACCGTGTCCAGGAGCTCCGCCGCTGTCCACTTCATCGAGCAGCCGAGCCCCGAGCGCTCACAACGCCCGAGACCACCGCACCGACCTCGCCCGAGCTCACCGTCGCCGGAGATCCCCTTCAACGCCGACGTCGCTCCGGTCCATCTCCGGCCGCACCAAGAACTCCGTCGCACTCACTGTGAGCTTAGCCATCTTCCCCTCCCTTCCGTTCTTGCTCCCGAGCCGTGTAGCAACCTCCCGGAGCTCAACCGCACCCACCACCGTGGAGCTCATCGCCGACGTGCTCCCGGCCATCCTCCGGCCACAAGATGGTGTCCATCTTGTTCACCGCGTTCCACAGCACCTAGCTAGCCACTCCACGAGCCTCACCGAACCCTCTAGCACCAAGTTCACCTCCAACCGAACCTCGGTGGCCGCCAAAGTCGTCGCCGGCGTCGACTCCGGCCACCCCGACCCCAACGGGCTCCGCCAAGAGCTGCGGGTCGACCTCAGCTCCACTCCGGTGGTCTCCGCGGCCCATTTGGTGGCCGGAATAGCCAAAACCACTCCCGCCGCCGCGTCGGGCTCGCCGGCGGCTAAACGCCGGTGCAGCCGACCCGGGTTTGACCACGGGTGGGCCCTGGTTGACTCCCCTGAGTCAATGACAGGTGGGGCCCAGCCCTGTTAATTAAACAGGATTAATTTTAATTAAGTTTTAATTAAAATAATCACCCTGACATGCGGGACCCACTGTCAGGTTTGACCTGGACCAGTTCCGTTGACCTGCTGACGTCACACTGACGTCAGGATGACGCAGTAATTAATTTCTGAATTTAAATTAAATCAGGAAATTCCAGAATATTATTTAAACTTCAAAAATTCATAACCTTTATTCTGTAATTCCAAATTGGACAAATTATATATGAAAAATGATCAGAAAAATCCAATCTATCCATCTGTACTATTTTCATGCATGATCAAACAAGTTAAATTGATGTTTTAAGCAGAACAAGGAAAAGCACTTAAAGAGGCCATATTTGAATTTGAAATTTGAATCTTTGATTCAAATTTGTTCAAACCCTTCTGGCTTTAGTTGCATTAGCCCAACACACTCATATTGCCATGTTTCATGCATGCATCATATTGTTGCACATTGTTTGGTGATGCTTGTGTATCGGTGTCCTTTGCGACAGGTTCTGTCTCCGAGGAATACCGTGATTACCCTAACGAAGAATCATATCCGAGCATCGAACCATCAGGCAAGCAACCAACCATTTGATCATATCGATACAATCCCATATTCTCGCTCCTGCTCTCTTTTACTGCATTAAGACAACGCGTTTCAAACTGCTGTGTGCTACGGTAGTTGAACCCATTTCCTCTACATGACCTGTCATTGCCACAGTAACTAGATGAAACCCACTAGCATGTGTAGGAGTTGATTGAGCCATATGTATGTGTTGTTCCTACCTTGCTATGCCTGCTATGCTTAGAGTCGTGTCAGGTCTGGTTCATCTGGGTGATGGGCTAGAGTGAAATGGTTATGTCGGTAATGAGAGTGGTGTGGTGAACACGATTTGGTAAAGGTATCGATGAGAGGCCATGTAGGAGTACATGGTGGGTTGTTTCATTGAAGCCGACCTTAAGCACTGAGATCTGTATGTGTGATTTAAGATACAGTTACTACCATGCATTGGGCCCTGAAATATGACCCCGCTCGACTTCTTATTCACCCTAGCTCTCTGTCCAGGAGTTGCAAGTAGTTTCTGGTGTTTGTAGCCTACTGGAGGCCGTGGACAGCGCTGACCGTAGGGGTGGGCTGTGATGCGGTAGGTACGTGGCACGGTGTACCGAATACCCGTTAGGTATCTCGGGAACCCTGTTCACATCGTTCGGGGCCGTATGGGAAACCTCGGCCGGACTCCCTGCGGATGGAACCTGAATAGGCGATAAACCTAGACTAGAGGCTTAAGTGTTTAGGTAGGTCGTGGTCTACACCCACGTCGGCTTTCGCTTGAAGTCTGCCGAGCACATATCGTGTGCAGACGCTAAGTGGTGGAAACATGTATGAAGAAGTACACCCCTGCGGGGTTATCATGATCTATTCGAATAGCCGCGTCCGCGGTAAAGGACTACTTGGTTGCCTATACAGTTCATAGACAAGTAAATGGAAACTACTAAAAGCCTCAAGATAAGTGTGAGTGCCGAGGATGGCTCTTCCGTAGGAAGACGGAGGTGGATCCTCGGTAGTGTATTGAAGTGGTGAGTAGTGGACTCGTGTGCGCAAAACTATTTCAAGTTGGAGTATCGTAGGATAGTCTAGCCAAGAGTCAAAGCTGTCTTGCTGCAATAACTCCACCAACCTTTCTTGATACTATGCATGTATGTAGGATCTGATGTAAGTCTTGCTGAGTACCTTTGTACTCATGTTGCTATAATCTACATTTTTACAGAAGACGCTGCAACCCCTTCTGATGGGTTCTATGTAGACGTTGACATCAACGAGTAGGCTAAAGACCCAGGTGGTGACCCTGAGCTTGTGATGGACCACGTAGTATAGCTAGGCTTTCCAAGCCTCTTTTATTTTACTAGTTGTCTGTACCCAGACAAAGTACTTCCGCTGTTGGCTTGTATGACTGTATGATTTGTATGTTGGGTCGTGAGACCCGTACCTGTGTGTATGATATGTATGGCTCCCTGAGCCTTAAATAAAGTACTTGTGTCATAGAGTCATGTTGTGATGCTTCGTTGTATTTGCACATATCGAGCATATTGTGTGTATGATTGAAATGCTTGGTATGTGTGGGATCTGACTATCTAGTTGTTTATCTTTAGTAGCCTCTCTTACCGGGAAATGTCTCCTAGTGTTACCGCTGAGCCATGGTAGCTTGCTACTGCTCTGGAACACTTAGGCTGGCCGACATGTGTCCTTATTCGTTCCTGTGTCTGTCCCTTCGGGGAAATGTCACGCTTTGAGTACCGGAGTCCTGTTAGCCCGCTACAGCCCGGTTTACCGGAGTCCTGCTAGCCCAGTGCTACAGCCCGGACCCACTTGCTGATGACCGACACGTTCGAAGCTGGGTCATGGATGCCTGTCCCTGTAAGTCTGTGCCACTTCGGGTTTACGACTAGTCATGTCAGCCCGGGCTCTTTATCATATGGATGCTAGCGACACTATCATATACGTGAGCCAAAAGGCGCAAACGGTCCCGGGAAAAGGTAAGACGACACCCGTGGGGATACCGTGCGTGAGGCCGCAAAGAGATATGAGGTGTTACCAGCTAGATCGATGTGACATCGAGTCGGGGTCCTGACAGCGTTGGCATCAGAGCCGGACTGCCTGTAGGTTCTTCAAGCCAAACTGGTCGATGTTGAGTCTAGAAATTCTTTAGCTATATGTAGGGGAATTGTTTGTGGGATGGAACGTAAGGCTCTTTTTACTCCTCTATCTTATGACATTCTGATCTGAGTCAGTCCATTCTTCCACCGGGGGGTTAAGGAATTAGGATCTATTCTCTCTATCAGGATCACGTGTTACTAATCAGTAGTACCTTATAAGTTGATGGTTACAAGCCTAGTTCAGTTCTACTACCACATTATGTTGCCAACATGGATTCAGAACTTTGATATGATGATGTTGAGTGTGTACGAAATCCTTTGTCAAATGTCTCAAAATCCTTTTTGAGCATTTACAGCTGTTATGCTGCCGAAATTTTGCTAGAAATTCTAATGCCTTTGCATTATGATTGTGCTTTCAGATGGCCACTCGCGACCTTAATCAAGTGGTTCGCCTGACTCGATGCCTAGATGTACCCAGCCATACTGCCAAGTTGGTCAGGGTAATGACTGAGGCTGGATACCGCTGGTATCCTGAGTACACGGTCGAAGCAATTCCGAGATTTCAATCAAAGCCAGTATCTCTGCACCGTCAGGATATTCCCATCTTATCCTGGATCCGCCAAGCCTCTTCACTGCTCCTATGGACTCGGGGTTACTATTGAGATGGCTGTGCAGGATGCCGCCTACTCTATGATGACCATTATGCGAGTCAGATCTGGGTTATTTCGGGACTCTGATTTCCGGTATATGCCAGGATCACTTCCGGGAGCACAAGGATATCTCCAGGCTATCTATGCTGACTCCACTCAGGAGGATTCACGGACTCGCACCACTGCTGAGATGCTCGAGGATAAGGACCGTGAAAATCGGGCCTTAAGGTTAGAGCTCTTCAATACCCGTGCTGACCACTGGGCTACTTTGACTCGGTTCGCACCGGCGGTGCAAGGTGGATATTCAGATATGCGCGATCTCTATCCTGTGAGATCTGCTCTGCCAGACGTGATGGTTTGGCGTGATGTAGGAGGCATCACCCCACCTCGCGGTCCCCACAGGCCACCGTTTGTTGGTCCACGACCTCATCCTAGCCCCTATGGTCCACAAGCTCCGCGAGACCGACTGTTTCCGGATGAACATGTTGAGCTTCCAGGCTATGGAGGTGACTTCTATGAGGACTACTACGGATCGGTCTGAGTTAGTGATAGTATCACTAGTTCGCACCTGCTGTGTCATCTATCGTTCCGCGTGACTCGTGGGATATGACCTAGTTGTACTTTTCCGGAGGTGTAGAAAAATAATGTATAGGAGCTTGGAATGCCTCCGATGAGATGTAATCCTTTTTCTCACCGTAATAGTACTTTGTTTGGTCTTGTACTAAACCTTGTATGGTGTGTATGACGATGGAATAAAAGAAGCAGTTTCTGTATCTACCATGTCATACGGATGATCATCTTGCATTCCGAGTTATTCCTTACCTTATGTATTCCATGTCGGAATTCTACCATCCTGACTAAATCATTGTCTTGTTTACCTAGGATGGTCAACACGCGCGCAAATCCTGCTTCTCAAGAGTAGGCCGAAGGCAGTGAAGCCAGGAATGAAAATCTGCCTCATCCTCCTTCACTAGCCGAGGTTATGATGGAAGCTAAGAGAAACAAGCGGGAGACAAACCGTTTGTTGGAGCGTATCGAACAGAATACAGCACACCATCAGAGGGCTAACGTGGTGTCACTCAGTGATTTTATCAAATTGCATCCACCCACGTTTCACCACTCCGTCGAGCCTCTCGACGCTGATGACTGGCTTCGCAGTATCTCTCACAAGCTGCGTTCCGCGCTGGTAGCGGAGGCTGACAAGGTCACCTTTGCTGCATATCATCTTGAAGGCCCCGCCAGTCTATGGTGGGAGAATTATGGAGCTATGCGCCCAGCGGGCCATGTCACTACTTGGGCTGAGTTCAGCGAGGCTTTCCGTGAATATCACATTCCGGAGGGTCTCATGGACCGTAAACGTGAGGAATTCTGCAATTTCACCCAAGGCCGACTTTCTGTGGATGTCTATAGCAGGGAGTTTGGTAATCTCGCCCGATATGCAACTGAGGAAGTGTCTACTGACGCCAAGAAGCAAGCAAGGTTCCGTAAGGGCCTTAGTCCTGAGCTTCGCCGCGACCTCCATCTGCATGAGTGCTCATCTTTTTCGAAACTTGTCAACAAAGCCATCAGTGCTGAAACTGGTCAGACTGACTATGACGCAACACGCAAGCATGGACGTGACATGGGTTCCTCATCCGGTGCCGGTCCTCAGAAGCGCCGCGTGTGGGTACCCAACACCGCCCTGCCACCCAGGTTCACACCGAGGCCATCTTTCCAGGCGCCTCGCCCTGTTCAACAGTCTGCACCGGCCAAGCCCTATGGGGGTCCAACCAATAATGCTCCTCCACGTACCAGTTCCGTGACTTGTTTCAAGTGTGGGGAATCTGGTCATTATATGCATGAGTGTCCCCAGACCAACCCCAATCAATCTGCTAAAGCTGTTGGCCGTGGCAAGCCGACAGGGAAAGTGTTTCATGCTAAACCGGTCACCGCTTCACGTGGCCATGTCAACTGCATCTCTGCCGAAGAAGCTCAAGAGGACCCCAACGTCGTTCTCGGTACGCTTCTTGTTAATTGCCACCCGGCATCTGTTCTTTTCGATACAGGAGCCTCTCATTCTTTTATATCTGAAAATTATGCTCGTTTGCATAACGTTGCATTCTGTGACTTGCCATCCTCTATGGTAATTCAAACTCCGGGATCCAAATGGCAAACTTCTAGAGTAAGCCATGGAAATGAAATCCAAGTCGACAGACTTGTTTTTCTCGCATCTTTGATAGCCCTTAAATCTTCAGATATTAATATCATTTTGGGTATGGACTGGATGTCAGCTCATCAAGCCAAAATTGATTGCTTCTCTAGGACTGTTCAACTCACCCATCCTTCGGGGAAGATAGTCAATGTCTTGACCCGAATAGCCAAGCGACAATTATATTCTCTTAACGCCAGCCCCTTGCCAGACCTTGAGGACGTTCCGGTAGTCCGTGACTTCCCGGATGTCTTTCCAGAGGAATTGCCAGGTGTTCCACCTGACAGGGATGTTGAGTTCGTAATCGACCTCATCCCCGGAACCGTTCCGATTGCTAGAAGACCTTATAAGATGGCACCCCTAGAACTAGCCGAGCTTAAGAAACAACTCGATGAATCCTTGAAAAAGGGTTTCATCCGCCCTAGTTCATCTCCGTGGGCTTGCCCCGTCCTATTCGTCAAGAAGAAGGATGGTACGGACCGAATGGTTGTAGATTACCGACCTGTCAATTTGGTCACAATCAAGAACAAATATCCACTCCCCAGGATCAACGATCTGTATGATCAGCTTGCTGGATCCTCAGTCTTCTCCAAGATGGATTTGAGGTTGGGCTACCATCAAATCAAAATCAGAAACGGGGACATTCCTAAAATGGCCTTTGTTACTCGTTATGGCCAATACGAGTACACCGTCATGTCCTTCGGTTTAACCAACGCTCCAGCCACTTTTTCTCGGTTAATGAACTCAATCTTCATGGAGTATTTGGACAAATTCGTCGTAGTTTATCTCGATGATATACTCATCTACTCCAAGAACGAGGAAGAACATGCCGAACATTTAAGGCTAGTGTTGAAGAAACTTCGAGAGCATCGCCTTTATGCCAAATTTTCTAAATGTGAATTCTGGTTGCCAGAAGTGACCTATCTGGGTCATGTAATATCTGGTAAAGGTATTGCTGTTAACCCTGAGCGAGTTCAAGACGTCCTTGATTGGACTCCACCCGAATCGGTCAAGCAAGTTCGGAGTTTTCTAGGCTTAGCGAGCTATTGCCGTCGCTTTGTCGAGAACTTCTCCAAAGTTGCTAAACCTCTAACCGAACTCCTCAAGAAAGATAAAAAGTTCGAATGGACTCGACAATGTGAGCACAGTTTTCAGGAACTGAAAAGACGCCTGACTTCTGCTCCCGTGCTGGTACCGCCAGACTTCTCCAAAGACTTTGTTATCTACTGCGACGCCTCGCGACAAGGACTAGGTTGCATTCTCATGCAAGATCGACACGTAATTGCTTACGCTTCACGGCAATTGCACCCACATGAGGAGAATTATCCTACTCATGATCTAGAGCTTGCAGCCGTAGTCTATGCACTTAAGACCTGGCGACATTACCTCCTCGGTAATCGTTGCGAAATATTCACTGATCACCAAAGTCTGAAGTACATTTTCACCCAACCGGATCTGAATCTCAGGCAAAGACGTTGGGTTGAATTGATCACAGACTTCGACTTAGGAATAACTTACACCCCAGGGAAAGCCAACGTCATGGCTGATGCGCTAAGTCGTAAATCTTATTGTAACAATCTGGTGTTACAACAAAGTCAACCGCTTCTCCATGAGGAATTTCGGAAGCTTAACCTTCACATTGTTCCTCAAGGATTTCTTTCCACCTTGGTAGCAAAACCTACTCTTACGGATCAAATCATCGCTGCCCAAAAGCGAGATAAGGGAATATCTAAAATCAAAGAGAACATTGCTAGCGGAGGTGCTAGTTGTTTCTCCACAAATGATCATGGTGTTGTGTACTTTGAGAACCGTCTAGTGGTTCCCAAGAACCAGCATCTACGGCAGCTGATCCTTAAGGAGGCTCATGAATCTCCTCTCACCATTCATCCCGGTAGTACTAAGATGTATCAGGACCTACGCCAGAGGTTCTGGTGGACTAGGATGAAAAGAGAAATTGCTCAGTATATTGCTAATTGCGACGTCTGTCGTCGTGTAAAAGCAGAGCATCAACGGCCTGCTGGCACCCTTCAACCCTTAGCTATTCCTGAATGGAAATGGGATAAAATTAGTATGGATTTCGTTACCGGTTTTCCCAGGACCAAGAGAGGGAATAATGCTATTTTCGTCGTGGTCGATCGTCTTTCCAAAGTAGCTCATTTCTTACCTGTTCGTGAGAGTATAACCGCTAGTCAACTGGCAGACTTATACATCTCCCGGATAGTGTCCCTCCATGGTGTCCCTTTGGAAATCAATTCGGATCGAGGAAGTCTTTTCACCTCTCGATTTTGGGAAAGCTTCCAAAATGCTATGGGAACCCGTCTCTTCTTTAGCACCGCTTTCCACCCTCAGTCAAGTGGTCAAGTGGAACGCGTCAATCAGATTCTAGAAGACATGCTTCGAGCCTCCGTTATCTCTTTCGGAATGAACTGGGAGAAGTGCCTTCCATTTGCCGAATTCGCTTACAACAACAGCTATCAATCTAGCTTGGGTAAAGCCCCTTTTGAAGTTCTCTATGGACGACGATGTCGAACACCCCTTAACTGGTCAGAGACCAGGGAAAGACAATTCTTTGGCCCGGACATGATTCAGGAAGCAGAAGATCAAGTTCGTATCGTTCGTGAAAAGTTGAAAACAGCTCAATCCCGTCAAAAGAGTCAATATGACCGAAAACATAGGGCTATGACTTTCGAGGTTGACGAGAAGGCTTATCTTCGGGTCACCCCTCTGAAGGGAACCCATCGTTTCGGTATCAAAGGCAAATTGGCTCCTCGTTACATTGGACCTTTTCGCATTCTTGCCAAACGAGGAGAAGTTGCCTACCAGTTGGAACTACCTCCGCACCTCTCCAGAGTTCACGATGTCTTCCACGTTTCTCAACTCAGGCGTTGCTTCTCGGATCCTATCCGTGAAGTGGACCACGAAATGCTTGATCTCCAAGATGATCTTACATATCGAGAGTACCCCATTCGTATCCTCGATCAAGCCGAACGTACCACGCGACGTCATAATATCAAGTTTCTCAAGGTTCAATGGTCGCACCATTCTGAGGATGAAGCAACTTGGGAAAGGGAGGATCGTCTTCGACTTGAGTATCCCGCCTTCTTCTCGGAGAAACCCAAATCTCGGGACGAGATTCTTTTGAGTGGGGGTGAGTTGTCACACCCTAGCTAGTCATGCATTAGAGTGTTGCATCATGTTTACTCTTTCATCAGAAACTTGAAATGGGGATGACAGAACCCCCAGTCCCCTCTGAAACCAACTAGGGTTTACTAAAATAATTTTCAATGAACCTGAAATGCCCTTCTGAAATGCCCATCATTTTTGCCTTGGTTCAGAACCTTTGTCAAAAGTGGTGCACATTTTCCTAGGCCATCCTAGGGTTTTTGAATTAAATCATAAATATTTGAATTTGGGCATTTAAAATAATATAAAATATTTAAATGCTCAAATATCTCCAAACTAAAATGTTTCATGTTGGAAATAATCCAATTATGGACCAGGAGTAGTTCAGTGATTTTTGGAGTTGCCTAGGTATTTTATTTAATTCCACAAAGTTGCAGAAGTATTAGAAAAACAGAAAACAGAAGAAAATGGAAAAAACTTACCTGGCGCCTGCCCCGGCCCACCTGCCGGCCCAGCCCAGCACCGCTCCAGCGAGCTGCTTGCCGGCCAGGCAGGCAGGCAGGTGCCCGACGGCGACCGTGGCGTGCGCCACGCACCTGCTCGCCGCCTCGCCGCTCCCCTCGCCAGGTGACGTCGAGGATCGGCCTCTCTCTCTCCCCCGAACCCCCCAGACACCCCCTCTCCTCTCCAGCTCCTCCCCCTCGCACGCCCCAGCCATGGCCGACGCCATCGCCGCCACCCCCTCGCCGTAGCCACGCCCTCCGACCACCCCACGCCGTCTCACCGTGTCCAGGAGCTCCGCCGCTGTCCACTTCATCGAGCAGCCGAGCCCCGAGCGCTCGCAACGCCCGAGACCACCGCACCGACCTCGCCCGAGCTCACCGTCGCCGGAGATCCCCTTCAACGCCGACGTCGCTCCGGTCCATCTCCGGCCGGACCAAGAACTCCGTCGCACTCACTGTGAGCTTAGCCATCTTCCCCTCCCTTCCGTTCTTGCTCCCGAGCCGTGTAGCAACCTCCCGGAGCTCAACCGCACCCACCACCGTGGAGCTCGTCGCCGACGTGCTCCCGGCCATCCTCCGGCCACAAGATGGTGTCCATCTTGTTCACCGCGTTCCACAGCACCTAGCTAGCCACTCCACGAGCCTCACCGAACCCTCTAGCACCAAGTTCACCTCCGACCGAACCTCGGTGGCCGCCAAAGTCGTCGCCGGCGTCGACTCCGGCCACCCCGACCCCAACGGGCTCCGCCAAGAGCTGCGGGTTGACCTCAGCTCCACTCCGGTGGTCTCCGCGGCCCATTTGGTGGCCGGAATAGCCAAAACCACTCCCGCCGCCGCGTCGGGCTCGCCGGCGGCTAAACGCCGGTGCAGCCGACCCGGGTTTGACCACGGGTGGGCCCTGGTTGACTCCCCTGAGTCAATGACAGGTGGGGCCCAGCCCTGTTAATTAAACAGGATTAGTTTTAATTAAGTTTTAATTAAAATAATCACCCTGACATGCGGGACCCACTGTCAGGTTTGACCTGGACCAGTTCCGTTGACCTGCTGACGTCACACTGACGTCAGGATGACGCAGTAATTAATTTCTGAATTTAAATTAAATCAGGAAATTCCAGAATATTATTTAAACTTCAAAAATTCATAACCTTTATTCTGTAATTCCAAATTGGACAAATTATATATGAAAAATGATCAGAAAAATCCAATCTATCCATCTGTACTATTTTCATGCATGATCAAACAAGTTAAATTGATGTTTTAAGCAGAACAAGGAAAAGCACTTAAAGAGGCCATATTTGAATTTGAAATTTGAATCTTTGATTCAAATTTGTTCAAACCCTTCTGGCTTTAGTTGCATTAGCCCAACACACTCATATTGCCATGTTTCATGCATGCATCATATTGTTGCACATTGTTTGGTGATGCTTGTGTATCGGTGTCCTTTGCGACAGGTTCTGTCTCCGAGGAATACCGTGATTACCCTAACGAAGAATCATATCCGAGCATCGAACCATCAGGCAAGCAACCAACCATTTGATCATATCGATACAATCCCATATTCTCGCTCCTGCTCTCTTTTACTGCATTAAGACAACGCGTTTCAAACTGCTGTGTGCTACGGTAGTTGAACCCATTTCCTCTACATGACCTGTCATTGCCACAGTAACTAGATGAAACCCACTAGCATGTGTAGGAGTTGATTGAGCCATATGTATGTGTTGTTCCTACCTTGCTATGCCTGCTATGCTTAGAGTCGTGTCAGGTCTGGTTCATCTGGGTGATGGGCTAGAGTGAAATGGTTATGTCGGTAATGAGAGTGGTGTGGTGAACACGATTTGGTAAAGGTATCGATGAGAGGCCATGTAGGAGTACATGGTGGGTTGTTTCATTGAAGCCGACCTTAAGCACTGAGATCTGTATGTGTGATTTAAGATACAGTTACTACCATGCATTGGGCCCTGAAATATGACCCCGCTCGACTTCTTATTCACCCTAGCTCTCTGTCCAGGAGTTGCAAGTAGTTTCTGGTGTTTGTAGCCTACTGGAGGCCGTGGACAGCACTGACCGTAGGGGTGGGCTGTGATGCGGTAGGTACGTGGCACGGTGTACCGAATACCCGTTAGGTATCTCGGGAACCCTGTTCACATCGTTCGGGGCCGTATGGGAAACCTCGGCCGGACTCCCTGCGGATGGAACCTGAATAGGCGATAAACCTGGACTAGAGGCTTAAGTGTTTAGGTAGGTCGTGGTCTACACCCACGTCGGCTTTCGCTTGAAGTCTGCCGAGCACATATCATGTGCAGACGCTAAGTGGTGGAAACATGTATGAAGAAGTACACCCCTGCAGGGTTATCATGATCTATTCGAATAGCCGCGTCCACGGTAAAGGACTACTTGGTTGCCTATACAGTTCATAGACAAGTAAATGGAAACTACTAAAAGCCTCAAGATAAGTGTGAGTGCCGAGGATGGCTCTTCCGTAGGAAGACGGAGGTGGATCCTCGGTAGTGTATTGAAGTGGTGAGTAGTGGACTCGTGTGCGCAAAACTATTTCAAGTTGGAGTATCGTAGGATAGTCTAGCCAAGAGTCAAAGCTGGCTTGCTGCAATAACTCCACCAACCTTTCTTGATACTATGCATGTATGTAGGATCTGATGTAAGTCTTGCTGAGTACCTTTGTACTCATGTTGCTATAATCTACATTTTTACAGAAGACGTTGCAACCCCTTCTGATGGGTTCTATGTAGACGTTGACATCAACGAGTAGGCTAAAGACCCAGGTGGTGACCCTGAGCTTGTGATGGACCACGTAGTATAGCTAGGCTTTCCAAGCCTCTTTTATTTTACTAGTTGTCTGTACCCAGACAAAGTACTTCTGCTGTTGGCTTGTATGACTGTATGATTTGTATGTTGGGTCGTGAGACCCGTACCTGTGTGTATGATATGTATGGCTCCCTGAGCCTTAAATAAAGTACTTGTGTCATAGAGTCATGTTGTGATGCTTCGTTGTATTTGCACATATCGAGCATATTGTGTGTATGATTGAAATGCTTGGTATGTGTGGGATCTGACTATCTAGTTGTTTATCTTTAGTAGCCTCTCTTACCGGGAAATGTCTCCTAGTGTTACCGCTGAGCCATGGTAGCTTGCTACTGCTCTGGAACACTTAGGCTGGCCGGCATGTGTCCTTCTTCGTTCCTGTGTCTGTCCCTTCGGGGAAATGTCACGCTTTGAGTACCGGAGTCCTGTTAGCCCGCTACAACCCGGTTTACCGGAGTCCTGCTAGCCCAGTGCTACAGCCCGGACCCACTTGCTGATGACCGACACGTTCGAAGCTGGGTCATGGATGCCTGTCCCTGTAAGTCTGTGCCACTTCGGGTTTACGACTAGTCATGTCAGCCCGGGCTCTTTATCATATGGATGCTAGCGACACTATCATATACGTGAGCCAAAAGGCGCAAACGGTCCCAGGAAAAGGTAAGACGACACCCGTGGGGATACCGTGCGTGAGGCCGCAGAGAGATATGAGGTGTTACCAGCTAGATCGATGTGACATCGAGTCGGGGTCCTGACAGTCATACGGAGTGACAGATCCCAGTCTCGATCCGTGTCAACCCAACAGACACTTTTGGAGATACCTGTAGTGCACCTTTATAGTCACCCAGTTACGTTGTGACGTTTGGTACACCCAAAGCACTCTTGCGGTATCCGGGAGTTACACGATCTCATGGTCTAAGGAAGATATACTTGACATTGAAACAGCTCTAGCAAAACGAACTACACGATCTTGTGCTATGCTTAGGATTTGGTCTTATCCATCACGTCATTCTCCTAATGACGTGATCCCGTTGTCAATGACATCTAATGTCCATAGTCAGGAAACCATGAGTATCTGTTGACCAATGAGCTAGTCAACTAGAGGCTCACTAGGGAAGTATTGTGGTCTATTTATTCACACGTGTATTACGATTTCCGGATAATACAGTTATATCATGAATAAAAGACAATTATCATGAACAAGGAAATATAATAATAATTCATTTGTTATTGCCTCTAGGGCATATTTCCAACAGTCTCCCACTTGCACTAGAGTCATTAATCTAGTTACATTGTGATGAATCGAACACCCATAGAGTTCTGGTGTTGATCATGTTTTGCTCGCGAGAGAGGTTTAGTCAACGGATCTGCGACATTCAGATCCGTATGTACTTTGCAAATATCTATGTCTCCATCTTGAACATTTTCACGGATGGAGTTGAAACGACGCTTGATGTGCCTGGTCTTCTTGTGAAACCTGGGCTCCTTGGCAAGGGCAATAGCTCCAGTGTTTTCACAGAAGAGTTTGATCGGCCCCGATGCATTGGGTATGACTCCTAGGTCGGTGATGAACTCCTTCACCCAAATTGCTTCATGCGCTGCCTCCGAGGCTGCCATGTACTCCGCTTCACATGTAGATCCTGCCACGACGCTCTGCTTGCAGCTGCACCAGCTTACTGCTCCACCATTCAACATATACACGTATCTGGTTTGTGACTTAGAGTCATCCAGATCTGTGTCGAAGCTAGCATCGACGTAACCCTTTACGACGAGCTCTTCATCACCTCCATAAACGAGAAACATGTCCTTCGTCCTTTTTAGGTACTTTAGGATATTCTTGACCGCTGTCCAGTGTTCCTTGCCGGGATTACTTTGGTACCTTCCTACCAAACTTACGGCAAGGTTTACATCAGGTCTGGTACACAACATGGCGTACATAATAGATCCTATGGCTGAAGCATAGGGGATGACACTCATCTCTTCTTTATCTTTTGCCATGGTCGGGCATTGAGCCGAGCTCAATCTCACACCTTGCAATACAGGCAAGAACCCCTTCTTGGACTGATCCATTTTGAACTTCTTCAAAATCTTATCAAGGTATGTGCTTTGTGAAAGACCTATGAGGCGTCTCGATCTATCTCTATAGATCTTGATGCCTAATATATAAGCAGCTTCTCCAAGGCCCTTCATTGAAAAACACTTATTCAAGTAGGCCTTAGTGTTGTCCAAAAGTTCTATATCATTTCCCATCAAAAGTATGTCATCTACATATGATATGAGAAATGCTACAGAGCTCCCACTCATTTTCTTGTAAACGCAGGCTTCTCCATAAGTCTGCATAAACCCAAACGCTTTGATCATCTCATAAAAGTGAATGTTCCAACTCCGAGATGCTTGCACCAGCCCATAAATGGATCGTTGGAGCTTGCATACTTTGTTAGCATTCTTAGGATCGACAAAACCCTCCGGCTGCATCATATACAGTTCTTCCTTAAGATGCCCGTTAAGGAATGCCGTTTTGACGTCCATCTGCCATATCTCATAATCATAGTATGCGGCAATTGCTAACATGATTCGGACGGACTTAAGCTTCGCTACGGGAGAGAAAGTCTCATCGTAGTCAATCCCTTGAACTTGCCGATAACCCTTAGCGACAAGTCGAGCTTTATAGATGGTGACATTACCATCCGGGTCCGTCTTCTTCTTAAAGATCTATTTGTTTTCTATCGCTCGCCGATCATCGGGCAAGTCAGTCAAAGTCCATACTTTGTTTTCATACATGGATTCTATCTCGGATTTCATGGCTTCTAGCCATTTGTTGGAATCTGGGCCCGCCATTGCTTCTTCATAGTTCGAAGGTTCACCGTTGTCCAACAACATGATTTCCAGGACAGGGTTGCCGTACCACTCTGGTGCGGAACGTGTCCTTGTGGACCTACGAAGTTCAGTAGCAACTTGATCCGAAGTACCTTGATCATCATCATTATTTTCCTCTTCAGTTGGTGTAGGCATCACATGAACATTTTCCTAAGCTGCACTACTATCCCTTTCAAGAGGTAGTACTTCATCGAGTTCTACTTTCCTCCCACTTACTTCTTTCGAGAGAAACTCTTTTTCCAGAAAGGATCCGTTCTTGGCAACAAAGATCTTGCCCTCGGATCTTAAGTAGAAGGTATACCCAATGGTTTCTTTAGGGTATCCTATGAAGACGCATTTTTCCGACTTGGGTTCGAGCTTTTCAGGTTGAAGTTTCTTGACATAAGCATCGCATCCCCAAACTTTTAGAAACGACAGCTTAGGTTTCTTCCCAAACCATAATTCATACGGTGTCGTCTCAACGGATTTAGACGGTGCCCTATTTAAAGTGAATGTAGCTGTCTCTAGAGCGTATCCCCAAAATGATAGCGGTAAATCGGTAAGAGACATCATAGATCGCACCATATCCAATAGAGTGCGATTACGATGTTCGGACACACCGTTACGCTGAGGTGTTCCAGGTGGTGTGAGTTGTGAAACGATTCCACATTTTCTTAAGTGTGTACCAAATTCGTGACTTAAATATTCTCCTCCACGATCCGATCGTAAGAATTTTATCTTTCGGTCACGTTGATTCTCTACTTCATTCTGAAATTCCTTGAACTTTTCAAAGGTCTCAGACTTGTGTTTCATCAAGTAGACATACCCATATCTACTCAAGTCATCAGTGAGAGTGAGAACATAACGATATCCTCCGCGAGCCTCAACGCTCATTGGACCGCACACATTGGTATGTATGATTTCCAACAAGTTGGTTGCTCGCTCCATTGTTCCAGAGAACGGGGTCTTGGTCATTTTGCCCATGAGGCATGGTTCGCATGTGTCAAATGATTCATAATCAAGAGACTCTAAAAGTCCATCAGCATGGAGCTTCTTCATGCGCTTGACACCAATGTGACCAAGGCGGCAGTGCCACAAGTATGTGGGACTATCGTTATCAACTTTACATCTTTTGGTATTCACGCTATGAATATGTGTAACATTACGTTCGAGATTCATTAAGAATAAACCATTGACCATCGGGGCATGACCATAAAACATATCTCTCATATAAATAGAACAACCATTATTCTCGGATTTAAATGAGTAGCCATCTCGTATTAAACGAGATCCAGGTACAATGTTCATGCTCAAACTTGGCACTAAATAACAATTATTGAGGTTTAAAACTAATCCCGTAGGTAAATGTAGAGGTAGCGTGCCGACGGCGATCACATCGACCTTGGAACCATTCCCGACGCACATCATCACCTCGTCCTTCGCCAGTCTCCGCTTATTCCGCAGCTCCTGCTGTGAGTTACAAATGTGAGCAACGGCACCGGTATCAAATACCCAGGAGTTACTACGAGTACTGGTAAGGTACACATCAATTACATGTATATCAAATATACCTTTAGTGTTGCCGGCCTTCTTGTCTGCTAAGTATTTGGGGCAGTTCCGCTTCCAGTGACCCTTCCCCTTGCAATAAAAGCACTCAGTTTCAGGCTTGGGTCCATTCTTTGACTTCTTCCCGGCAACAGGCTTACCGGGTGCGGCAACATCTTTGCCGTCCTTCTTGAAGTTCTTCTTACCCTTGCCCTTCTTGAACTTAGTGGTCTTATTGACCATCAACACTTGATGTTCTTTCTTGATTTCAACCTCTGCTGACTTCAGCATTGAAAATAGTTCAGGAATGGTCTTCACCATCCCCTGCATATTGTAGTTCATCACAAAGCTCTTGTAGCTTGGTGGGAGCGACTGAAGGATTCTGTCAATGACCGCCTCATCCAGGAGGTTAATGTCCAGCTGGGACAGGCGGTTGTGCAACCCAGACATTTTGAGTATATGCTCACTGACAGAACTATTTTCCTGCATCTTACAACTATAGAACTTGTCGGAGACTTCATATCTCTCGACCCAGGCATGAGCTTGGAAAACTAGTTTCATCTCCTCGAACATCTCATATGCTCCGTGTTGCTCAAAACGCTTTTGGAGCCCTGGTTCTAAGTTGTAAAGCATGCCGCACTGAACGAGGGAGTAATCATCAGCGCGAGACTGCCAAGCATTCATAATGTCTTGGTTCTCTGGGACGGGTGCATCACCTAGCGGTCCTTCTAGGACATATTGTTTCCTGGCAGCTATGAGGATGATCCTCAGGTTCCGGACCCAGTCCGTATAGTTGCTGCCATCATCTTTCAGCTTGGTTTTCTCTAGGAACGCGTTGAAGTTCATGTTGACATGAGCGTTGGCCATTTGATCTACAAGACATATTTTGCAAAAAGTTTTAGACTAAGTTCATGATAATTAAGTTCATCTAATCAAATTATTTTAATGAACTCCCACTCAGATTAGACATCCCTCTAGTCATCTAAGTGTTACACGATCCGAGTCAACTAGGCCGTGTCCGATCATCACGTGAGACGGACTAGTCATCATCGGTGAACATCTCCATGTTGATCGTATCTTCCATACGACTCGTGTTCGACCTTTCGGTCTCTGTGTTCCGAGGCCATGTCTGTACATGCTAGGCTTGTCAAGTTAACCCTAAGTGTTCTGCATGTGTAAATCTGTCTTACACCCGTTGTATGTGAACGTAAGGATCTATCACACCCGATCATCACGTGGTGCTTCGAAACGACAAACTTTAGCAACGGTGCACAGTTAGGGGGAACACTTTCTTGAAATTATTATAAGGGATCATCTTATTTACTACCGTCGTTCTAAGTAAACAAGATGCATAAAACATAATAAACATCACATGCAATTATATAGTAGTGACATGATGTGGCCAATATCATATAGCTCCTTTGATCTCCATCTTGGGGGCTCCATGATCATCTTCGTCACCGGCATGACACCATGATCTCCATCATCATGATCTCCATCATTGTGTCTTCATGAAGTTGTCACGCCAACGACTACTTCTACTTCTATGGCTAATGCGTTTAGCAATAAAGTAAAGTAATTTACATGGCGTTCTTCAATGACACGCAGGTCATACAAAAAATAAAGACAACTCCTATGGCTCCTGCCAGTTGTCATACTCATCGACATGCAGGTCGTGATTCCTATTACAAGAACATGATCTCATACATCACAATATATCATTCATCATTCATCACAACTTCTGGCAATATCACATCACATGACAATTGCTGCAAAAACAAGTTAGACGTCCTCTAATTGTTGTTGCATGTTTTACGTGGCTGCAATTGGGTTCTAGCAAGAACGTTTTCTTACCTACGAATAACCACAACGTGATTTTGTCAACTTCTATTTACCCTTCGTAAGGACCCTTTTCATCGAATCCGCTCCAACTAAAGTGGGAGAGACAGACACCCGCCAGCCACCTTATGCAACTAGTGCATGTCAGTCGGTGGAACCGGTCTCACGTAAGCGTACGTGTAAGGTTGGTCCGGGCCGCTTCATCCCACAATACCGCTGAAGCAAGATAAGACTAGTAGCGGCAAGCAAGTTGGCAAGATCTACGCCCACAACAAAATTGTGTTCTACTCGTGTAATAGAGAACTACGCATAGACCTAGCTCATGATGCCACTGTTGGGGAACGTTGCAGAAAATTAAAATTTTTCCTACGGTTTCACCAAGATCCATCTATGAGTTCATCTAAGCAACGAGTCAAGGGAGAGAGATTGCATCTACATACCACTTGTAGATCGCGTACTCAAGCGTTCGAGGGAACGGTGATGATGGAGTTGTACTCGCCGTGATTCAGATCACCGATGACCAAGTGCTGAACGGACAGCACCTCCGCATTCAACACACGTACGGTACGGACGACGTATCCTCCTTCTTGATCCAGCAAGGGGGAAGGAGAGGTTGAGGAAGAAGGCTCCAGCAGCAGCACGACGGCGTGATGATGGTGGAGAGGCAGTACTCCGACAGGGCTTCGCCAAGCGCACAACGGAGGAGGAGAGGTGTTGGGGAGGGGAGGGGCTGCGCCTTGGATCAGGTGTTCAGCCCTCCCCTCGCCCCTCTATTTATAGGGGAAGGGGAAAGGGGCCCGGCCCCCTCTAGATGAGATCTAGAGGGGGGGCGGCCAGGAAGGGGGCTTGCCCCCCAAGCAAAGGGGGGTGCGCCCCCTTTAGGGTTCCCCCCCAACCCTAGGCGCATGGGCCCAAGGGGGGACGCGCCCAGCCCTCCAGGGGCTGGTGCCCTGCCCCACGCGGCCCATGTGTCCCACCAAGAGGGGTGGCCCCTCCCGGTGGACCCCCGGAACCCCTCCGGTGGCCCCGGTACAATACCGATATGCCCCCGAAACTTTCCGGTGTCCGCATGACAACTTCCCATATATAAATCTTTACCTCCGAACCCTTCCGGAACTCCTTGTGATGTCCGGGATCTCATCCGGGACTCCGAACAACATTCGGTAATCACATACAAGTCTTCCTAATAACCCTAGCGTCACCGAACCTTAAGTGTGTAGACCCTACGGGTTCGGGAGACACGCAGACATGACCGAGACGGCTCTCCGGTCAATAACCAACAGCGGGATCTGGATACCCATGTTGGCTCCCACATGCTCCTCGATGATGTCATCGGATGAACCAAGATGTCGAGGATTCAAGCAACCCCATATACTATTCCCTTTGTCAGACGGTATGTTACTTGCCCGAGACTCGATCGTCGGTATCCCAATACCTCATTCAGTCTCGTTACCGGCAAGTCACTTTACTCGTACCGTAATGCATGATCCCGTGACTAGACACTTGGTCACTTTGAGCTCATTATGATGATGCACTACCGAGTGGGCCCAGTGATAGCTCTCCGTCATACGGAGTGACAAATCCCAGTCTCGATCCGTGTCAACCCAACAGACACTTTTGTAGATACCTGTAGTGCACCTTTATAGTCACCCAGTTACGTTGTGACGTTTGGTACACCCAAAGCACTCTTACGGTATCCGGTAGTTACACGATCTCATGGTCCAAGGAAGAGATACTTGACATTGAAAAAGCTCTAGCAAAACGAACTACACAATCTTGTGCTATGCTTAGGATTGGGTCTTGTCCATCACGTCATTCTCCTAATGACGTGACCCCGTTGTCAATGACATCTAATGTCCATAGTCAGGAAACCATGACTATCTGTTGACCAACGAGCTAGTCAACTAGAGGCTCACTAGGGACGTATTGTGGTCTATGTATTCACACGTGTATTACGATTTCCGGATAATACAATTATAGCATGAATAGAAGACAATTATCATGAACAAGGAAATATAATAATAATTCATTTATTATTGCATCTAGGGCATATTTCCAACAAGTATACACACACGCACAATGCCTGGTATTCACGTGTACTTTGTACACACCCCTAACACTAATATACAATACCAGGAGTAGGATCTTTCTTCAACTGCAAGGGTCCGATCCGAACTAGGGTAAAATTTTGCCTCGTATTACCATCCAGCCTAATAGCCAGGGATATCCTACCGAATGATATGATGAAATCATATCTGCCAACTATTATTAGAGAGGTGTGTC
>NC_041391.1:696440152-696495836 GCF_002162155.2 Triticum dicoccoides | reverse complement strand
AGGGCTAGTAGAGACCGTGCATGTGTATATATGCATGTGAGAGAAATAGTGTTTTCCAACTGAGATTAGTGAAAAGAGTGGTACATAGTAGTCAGAAAGAGAGATAGAGAAACAGAGAGAGCATGTGCGTGAGACACCCCGACACCCTGAGAGAGATTGTGAGCATGTGTGAAAGAGAAATGCCGATGCATATAAAGTGTGTGCACTTATGCGTTAGATAGAGAGATATCTACGTGTAAAAGGCGGTTCTACGCATTAAACTAAAATATAAATGGCATTATTATATTTGGATGAGATCATGAATTTTGCAAAATTGCGTATGGACGAAAATCGGTCTATCAGACACCCATACTCTATTGAATTATAGCATGTGCATGTGTTTATTTCATATTATCGATCCATAGAGTGAGAGCGGTTTGAAATACAGGCAATGGATGCTTTTGCAATTCATATATAAATATTAATTAGTGCACTCCATGTTATTAGTGTGAAGCACTTTATACATTTGTCACTTGCATGGATACGTTCCAAATTGCTAGGTACGAAATAAAATACATGTCGAATTCAGCATAAACGGGGTTTCGAAGATTCGAATTCATAGGAAGTGCATTCATCTATTTGAAACCGAGATAATGGCATTTGTAAATCAGATGTAAAAGGGGGCATCAATATTTGTTGTGAGTTTGAACATGGTATATATATTCATACATATCTAACTTTTTTTTTGCAACCAAGGAGATTATACCTGGAACCATGCATGAACTGAGGTAAGTTGCATATTTTTTAATATATACTCGTGTACAATGTATATTAACAATTGCATTTTTGCCCCTAGTTGGTTCCTATCAGTTTTGCCCTTACTTTTTCCATCGAAGTCCCTCAAATGCCCTTTGACCGTTTGACCAAAACTTTGAAAATTCATAACTAATTCATACGAACTCAGAAAAATACAAATAAGATATCAAAATGTTCAGATAAACATTACCTTTATGGACATATCATTTGCATTCAGGACAAAAGCATCGTTTAAACTGCCCGAGGTAATTAATGTTATTAACATTATTAAAAATCAATAGGTATAAACAAATTTTTTTCATGAATAAAAATTACATGGAAATGTAGGTGATGTTTTCTGAACATCTTGATAACTTATTTGCATTCTTCTGAGTTTGTATCAACTTGTTATGAATGTTCTAACGACTTTGACCATTATTTGGAAACTTCATAACAAGTTGATACAAACTCAGGAAAATGCAGATAAGGTATCAGGATGTTCAGAAAACATCACCTACATTTGCATATAATTTTTATTCACGAAAAAAATTTGTTTATACCTATTTATTTTTAATAATGTTAATAACATTAATTACCTCGGGTAGTTTAAACGATGCTTTTGTCCTGAATGCAAATGATATGCCCATAAAGGTAATGTTTATCTGAACATTTTGATATCTTATTTGCATTTCTCCGAGTTCATATGAATTAGTTATGAATTTTCAAAGTTTTGGTCAAATGGTCAAAGGGTATTCGAGGGACCTCGATGGAAAAAGTAAGGGAAAAACTGAGCAAGCTCGAAAAGTAAGGGCAAAACCCGTGGGTTGGAACCAACTAGGGGTAAAAATGCAATTGTCCCTAAAATGTACCCCCTCCATTCCAAAATAATCGTAGCTTTAGGATTTTCAAGAGTAAAGATTTGTGAAGTTTGACAAATCCTGAAAGTTCAATTCAAGAGAACCGAAAACGTAATGCTTCTGCTCCCAAATATTGAATGAAGTGCCAAATAGGCCTCTGGTCACCCGAAACTGCGCGAGACTAATGTTTTGGTGGTAGGAAATTACTGTCCTGACTCTGGCCCGTGTAGCCTATCGGCCCGATGTCCAAAGGTCTAAACCAGGGTAGGTTTGTAACTTCACCAAGACGCCAGTCTCAACCGCCTCTGAGAAGCATTCATGCGCCGTGGGCTCCTAAACACCCATGCGCTCGGCCGAAATCTATCTTGCCCACATTTGGGACACCTGACATGACTGTCCTACCCCCAACCCGCAATATGTCCGAAATTTTAGATGGGGGCAAAGTTTGTAACTTTCCCCAAATTTCAAACAAGCGCATCTCAAACCGAAACATAGTTCCCCCTTAGTTCCCCGCCTCTGTCCGTTTCCCCATTCATACTCCGTGGGCGCGAAAATGCCCTCTCCACCAGCCATGAAACCCCAACCTCCTCCGTCCTCCACCCCATAGCGGCCAATCCACCGCCGCCCTCCTTCATCACGCCGGAGCCGGTACCCCGACGTCGTCGTCCAACGCAACCGCAACCGCAACACCCTCAAGGACTTAGCAGCTGAAGCCGAGGCAGAGCTGCCTCCACGACGGCGACGCCGACGTGCGCCGTACCAGAACCACTCCGACCACGCCGTCCTGCGCCTCACCACTGCGGCTCCATTGTCGCAACCGTCCACCGCACCGGAGCTGTTCCTGCTACACTGTCGTTCGCCGCCTCAGATCTGCTTCCCCGGCGCCGACAGACGGCCACCGCACCACACTCAACAACTTGGCCATGGGTTCATCCAAGGCTGCACCGTCCTCCACAACTTCTGGTTTCCGGTGAACAACAAGATCGTCGGAAAAACAGAAGGAGGACACAGCACTGCCAGCAGAAAGAGGTACTCCTCTTCCCTTATTTGTGCAAATCTTACGTCTCCGCTCACACCGTATTCATCCCATGAAACTAGTTGGGCGCTTCTTACTGCATCTTCTTCGCGATACTAGATGCACAAGGTTTCCTCCCTTTTACTATTTCACCTTTGCTAGAGGTCAGTAGCCCGCCTGGATTTCAATTCAGGGTCAGTCAAACCGCAATTAAAAGAAGCAGCACCCGCTTAGGCGCGCGGAGCACCTAGTACGCCTATTCCCCGGGGAAGCGGTGTATCGGTGTCTATCATAGGGGTGTGGGGTGCGGGAGCTGCTTGCGCCTGATCTGGAGGTCGGCGGGGCTTGAATGGATGGCCGGGGGGGAGCGGGGCGGTGCCAAGCATGACGGTGCAGTGAGGTCGAGGGGAGGGCGCAGGCAGGGGAGGAATACTGTGCCGGTGTAAAAGTAGCTCTGTAGTTGATGATAAGCAGTAAGCGTTTAAATGCTCTAATGGGTGCAGTGTCAGCAGTTGGAGACAGTAAAAGTAGCTCTGCAGTTGATGATCTCAATTGCCGCACACAACCATCCCAAGTGTTTGCTTTAACTTCGCGCTCTCAAATGTGGTTGCATGTTGCATATGGTGTGTAGCTTGTATTGCTTCCAATTTGGTTAAATTGCATCTGCTTACTTTACACCTTATACCTTTGATAATAACATGCCTTCCTGTTTTTGATACATACTACATATGTCTATTAACCATGTTCGTACATCAAACTAATGCTCTTTTGTATCCCTCGTCAATCACTTATGATGAGACAGTCACCCGGGTGGGTTACTGTGAGACGCCCTACTCGTTTAAAGAGTGTTGTGTCATCCTCCCCACATGATTATCAAGAAACAGCAAGGCTAAATGAAGATAGTCAACGTAGCTCTCTAGTTGATCACCGCAATTCCCCCACACCACCATCGTAGGTGCTTGCTCTTACTTGGCAGTGTGATATGTGGTTGCATGTTGCATATGGTGTCTACCTTGTAATGCTTCTAATTAGGGTAAATTGCATCTGCTTAGTTAACACATTATACCTGTGAATATGACATGCCTTCCTGTTTTTGGTACATACTACGTCTTTCTATTAACCATGTTCTTACATCAAACTACTTCTCTTGTGTATCCCTCATCAATGCTCCTAATTTGTTAAATTGCATCTCCTTAGCTTACACATTATACATGTGAATATGACACGCCTTCCTGTTTTTGTTACATACTACATCTGCCTATCACACCATGTTCTTACATCAAACTATTATTCTTGTGTATCCCGCGTCTATCGCTTATGATGAGACAGTCACGCGCGTGGGTTAATATGAGACGCAATACTCTTATAAAGAATGGAATTTCATCCTCTCCACATGATTCTCAAGAAATAGCAAGCCTAAATGAAGATATTGAACATTGCTCTGTACCTGAAGACAACACTTCCCCTACACCACCATCACAGGTGCTTGCTCCAACTTTGCAGTGTGATATGTGGTTGCATGTTGCATACGGTGTCTAGCTTGTAATGCTTCTAATTAGGGTAAATTGCATCTGTTTAGTTTACACACTATACCTGTGAATATGACATGCCTTCCTATTTTTGGTACACACTACATCTATGTGTTAACCTTGTTCTTACATGAAACTACCTCTCTTCTGTATCCTGCATCAATTACTTACAATGAGTCACCTTTATTCGTTGCATATTGCATATTATTTCTAGCATGTTGCCATGTATTGCTACTAATTTGGTCAAATACATTTATTAGGGCACCCTTTTAATTTGGCAGAGTGATATTGGTTTCATCTTTCATATGGTTTCTAGCTTGCATCAATTCTAACAAGTTCAAGAACCTTGTGCTTAGTTTACACTTTATACATCATACTTGTCAATATGTCACGCCGTCCTGTTTTTCATACATATTCCATCCTCCTATCATGCGGCTGCCTTACATGAAAGTAGTGTTCGTCAGTATCATGCATCAATAAGTTCTGAAGAGCAAATTTTATTCCTTTTTCTTGTGGGTTTGACTTGACAAGGCAAAATCAAGAAAGAGGAAGGAAAAGAGTAAGGAAGTCGATGATGGTGGTCCTCTACAGCACATTCTTTCTAGCTTCCTCCTAATAAGACTCACATTCTTTTTTCAACAGATGAGGTTCAAGTTGGATCCGAAAGATGATGCAACTAAACAAGCATGCACTCATGTTTTTCAGTCTGCTCTGCGACAGTATCGGTACCACCTTAGAAATCACTTTGAAGGCAAGGCTAACAATGAAATCGCCATCTCCAGTGGAATATATTACAGATGAAGACTGGACAGCCCTCGTTAAACACTGGTCTGATCCAAAGTATCAGGTAGGCTATATGTATTTGATCAGACCACATATTGAACTTGTATTTATGTATGTGCCTTACAAGTGTATCTTCTTCTAGGCTAACTATTTGAAGAACAAAACCGACTGTTCTAAAGTGAAATTCCAACGGACAACAGGATCTCGTAGCTATATTGCACACTGCGAGGCTCTTGTAAATAGCTGCTACTTCCTTTTTTTGTGCCATATTATCGTATCTATATTGACTTATTCCAAATACAGCGGAAAGCCCGTGCAGACCAAAAAGAACCTGAACCGAATGCAATGCAAATCTTCAAGGATTGCCACACCAGCAAGATGAAGGGCATGAGCACACCAGTTCAAGCCGTTGTTGTAAGTCCTTACTCCTCCTGCCTTGAACTGATTGGTACTGTGATGTGTCATTTAACTACTTGGTTTGCAGCCAATGTCAGTTACTCTGTTCACTTTTATACACAGTTGTCTTAACGTGTCATTTCACCTTACATGGTTTAAAAGAGATGAAGGATATTCTTTTGGTCTTGATCTGTAATCTAGTTGTTATGTTCACGTGCACACACAATGATAAAATAGCCTGTTTGTTTTATATCTGTTTGCCCATGATATGAATGATGTCATACTATGTTCATCCTACTTTAAACCATGTCTCTTTATCCTTAGATGTCAACGAATGTGAGGAAATAGACAATACAGTAGGCATGCTACATGGACATATGTTCCGAAAGTGATTTTATTATGTAGTTGGCACTACAATACATGCTAATGTATTACAGTAGTTCACCAAAATAAGTTATGTATAAACGTTTAACCTACTTCGTTTGTTTTTATCTCATTAGTAACTCACTGGTACACTAATCTACAAGTTCAAACTTTCAGGAAGCTATGGAACAAATGATTGAACAGCCACAACCACCTGAAGGTGACGAGGCTACTACAGGCACAATGTCACCTCTTGCTGCAGTGCGTCAGTATCTCTCCACTAACAGTGCAAAAAGCGCCTTCCCGCGTAATTCTGGGTTGGTTTTCAAGGTAACCTCGTCCAAATCGCCTACTGAACAAAATCTTCCTGCTAGATAGAGTGATATGTCTGTGCTCCAGACACAAGTCCAATCCCTAATGGATGTTGTTTCAAAAACAAGAATAGTGGTTGAGAAATGCCCTCAAGATATGAACGGTTTTGAAACCAGACTATCATACATTCGCTTCGTTGTTGAAGAGCAATGGCGGAAAAAGGTGGAGATCGTGCTGCTCCATCAGATTCTACAGCCTGAAACATTAGCACTCAGGTCAAATGGTCTGTGCTTCTATACATCTGATGGTGCTTTTATCTGGAAGGACTGTAAACTTTATGCCAACATGCCTTTTGTTGTATGATTGGAATTTATTTTGTTGTGATACAACATTTATGATGCTGCCACAGGCTGCAGTAATTATGACGCTATTTTTGTATAGTGTAGGTTTATCTTAGTAATGTATTCGGACGAAAGCTTCGTAGGAGCCCAACATGCCAACATTCATCGGGCCCATTCCAATTGGGCTAAAAATGATTACGGGCCGAAATTGACATGTAGCCCACTAAAAATATCTGGGCTTAAATTAGCATAAGCTTTCAAATTTTTTCGGTAGGCCTGTGCCCATAGTGGGCCTTTAACAGGCCTAAACATAATTTGGGCCCTCAGTAAAAGTAGGCCATTTACAGGTGTAAATATGTCGAGCCCATAAAAAACATGGGCCTTTAATAGACCGAAAGTGAGATTGGGCCCTGATTGTGCCGAATAACCCACTGGACTTAGCAGGCCGAAATGGTGGCCCATTTACGATGCGGATATTTGACAGGCTGAAATTCGGATGGGCCGTAAATGCGCCGACCTAATACATGGGCCTTTAACAGGCCGGAACTTCGGTCGGGCTAGATTATTGTCATTTTTACATGGGCCGTTAATGAGCCCGATATGACATTGGGCCACATATGGCCCATGGTTTACGTCTGGCGTTAACGGGCCGAAAATGACAATAGGCCGAAAGTGGGCCAAATCTACAGTGGGCCTCTAACAGGCCGAATGACAGACATGACCGAATATGACCCAAATCCTTCACGGTCGTTTATGGGCCGAAAGTTTTGATGGCATGTAAATGGGCCCAGATGAAGCCGGACCTTTAACATGCCGGAAATACATCAGGCCGTAATTCGGCCCAATTACTTAGCGGACTGTTATCGGGCCAGAAGTGACCATGGGCCGCATTGATGACAAGTTTAGACCAGGCCGTTGACGGTCCGATTTGACAGAGAATGTTGGGCCTTTAGCTGGGTCGGCCCATTATGGTCTGCAGAATCTTGTGGGCCTTTAGCTGGGTCGGCCCATTGTGGTCCACAAAATTTTGTGGGCCTTTAGCTGGGCCGGCCGATTATGGTCCGCTAAATTTTGTTGGCCTTTAGCTGGGCCGGCCCATTATGGTCCGCTAAATCTTATGGGCCTTCGGTTGGGCCGGCCCATTTAAACTTTGTGGGCCACTTTTGGGCCGGTCCACGTGTCAACATATCATAGGCCCATCTCGACCGTTGGAGGAGTGACACATGTGCCAACACGGAGCTGACACGTGGATCCGTCAGCCAATGAGAATTTTACACGTGGAAAATCGGCATTGGTCGTGGCTGTTAACGGGTTATCAGATCCAATATTCCGACCCGATAGCTTAACGGCATTCCGTTACGGTGGATGCCACGTGTCGGTCACCCTTGACGAAAGCACTTCTGTGACGCGCAATTTATCGTCATGGAAGTGGACACTTCCGTGATGATAATTTTGGTAATGTCATGGAACACTTCTACGACAGCACAGGTATGACTATCTTGATTCTGTCATAAATTTGTCAAGGATGTACATGCATGACAAAAAACACAACCTACTGTGACAAACACGTATCATCACGGAAGTGTATTTTTTTTGTAGTGTAGCGAGCAATAATAACAAATCTCGGATGACAACACTTTCTCAAAATAATCATGATATGATATGACAAGATGGTATCTCACTAGCCCTTTCTGAGACTGCAAAACATAAATGCAGAGCACCTTTAAAGATCAAGGACTGACTACACATTGTAATTCATGGTAAAAGAGATCCAGTCAAGTCATACTCAATGTAAACTAACAGTAATGGATGCAAATGACAGCAGTGCTCTCCAACTGATGCTTTTTAATAAGAGGATGATGACTCAACATAAAAGTAAATAGATAGGCCCTTCGCAGAGGGAAGCAGGGATTTGTAGAGGTGCCAGAGCTCGGTTTTGAAATAGATATGAATAATATTTTGAGCGGTATACTTTCATTGTCAACATAATAACTGAGAGATATCGATATTCTTCCATGCTACACACATTATAGGTGGTTCCCAAACAGAATGGTAAAGTTTATACTCCCCCTCCACCAACAAGCATCAATCCACGGCTCGCTCGAAACAACGAGTGCCTCCAACTAACAAGAGTCCTAGGGGAGTTTTGTTTGCAGTTATTTTTATTTGATTTGCATAAAGCATGGGACTGGGCATCCCGGTGACCAGCCACTTTCTTGTGAGTGAGGAGCAGAGTCCACTCCTCTTGAGAATAACCCGCCAAGCATGGAAGATACAGACAGCCCTAGTTGATACATGAGCTATTCGAGCATACAAAACAGAATGTCTATTTGAAGGTTTAGAGTTTGGCTCATACAAATTTACTTGGAACGGCAGGTAGATACCGTATATAGGTAGGTATGGTGGACTCATATTGAATAACTTTGGGGTTTATGGAATTGGATGCACAAGCAGTATTCCCGCTTAGTACAAGTGAAGGCTAGAAAAAGACTGGGAAGCGACCAGCTAGAGAGCGACAACAGTCATGAACATGCATTAAAACTAATCCACACCGAATGCAAGCCTGAGTAGGATATAATGCACCATGAACATAAATATCGTAGAGGCTATGTTGATTTTGTTTCAACTACATGCGTGAACATGTGCCAAGTCAAGCCACTTGAATCGTTCAAAAGAGGATACCACCCTATCATACCACATCACAACCATTTTAATAGAATGTTGGCACGCAAGGTAAACCATTATAAGCTCCTAACCAAATAAGCATGGCATAAGCAACTATAATCTCTAAATGTCATTTAAAATATGTTTCTTTCATAATAGGCTGAATCAGGAACGATGGACTAATCATATTTACAAAAACAAGAGAGGCCGAGTTCATACCAGCTTTTCTCATCTCAATAAGTTCATCATATAATCATCATTATTGCCTTTCACTTGCACGACCGAATAGTGTGGATAATAATAATAGTGCACGTGCATTGGACTAAGCTGGAATCTGCAAGCATTCAATTCAAGAGAGAAGACAAGGTAATATGGGCTATTTGTTAGATCAACAATAATGCATATAAGAGCCACTCAACATTTTCATTACGATCTTCTCCTTTCGACCCCCAAAGAACAAGAAAAGAAATAAAACTATTTACACGGGAAAGCTCCCAACAAGCAAAAGCAGAATGAGAAATCTTTTTAGGTTTTGTTTTTAATTACTAATAGTACAGCATGAAAAGTAAACTAATTAGAAGCTACAACTATTTTTTCTAAGGTTTATCAAACACACAAGAAGAAAGCATAAAAAGGAAAATAAACTAGCATGGATATTGCAATGAAAAAGTATGAGCACTGACAACTAGCATGAGTGTGTGAACATGAATGTAATATCGGTGATAAATATGTACTCCCTCAAGCTTAGGCTTTTGGCCTAAGTTGGCCTATGGCCACGGCTGGCCTGGCGGATATCCAAAGTAATAGTTGGGGTCGTACTGAGATGAATCCCCCTGGTGCCACTGGTTGGCGATCTCTTCTGGATTCCACTGATAAACAGACTGCCGATGAGGATCAAATTGTGGTTCCGGCTCTGGCTCTGTAGCTGGTGTGGAGTTTCGGTAGGCGTGAATGGCATCCAACGAAACATGGTACTTGCCTGCAGATAAGTCAAACAAAGAAGGATCAGGCAAAGTAATAGTCTCAGGGTGATTTTTATCAAATATCAGCTTGTACTTAAGCATCTTTTCCTTATTCTTAACAATAAAATCATGTGCTACCATACTCTTATAGTCTAGAAAAACAGGAGGTAGCAACTTTTCTTCTTTCTCATAATGCCTAATAGGTATGTTAAAGTGTGAAGCGAGGCGCGAGGCAAAGATACCTCCCAAAATGGGGCCATTAGAACGGTTAAGATTTAACCACTTTGCAACAATAGCGCCCATACTAAATGTGTCATCACGGAACAAGGCATGGCACAAAATAACAATATCAGGGGCAATAAGGTTGCCACAGTTTCTGCAACCAATTAAGCATCTACTAGCAAATATTGCGAAGTAACGTAAAATAGGAAAATGTATGCTAGTAATTCTTGCATCTGAAACTTTCCTCGTTTCCCCTACAACAATTGTATCAACAAACCCTTCCACATCATCACGATGTGGTTCCTCTACACTGCCCTCAAAAGGGATCAAACAAACCCGACAAAAATCACGAAGAGACATCTCCTTATGCTCATCATATAAATAAAATTCCACCGTAGGTGGTGAGCTCCTAGCATGGAAATGAAATTTTTGCACAAAGATATTGGTGAGTAAGAGATACTGTTCGTGTTGGTCGTCGAGGAAGGCGGTGAGGCCTGCATTCTCAGCCAATTCATAGAAATCATCATAAATCCCGGCTGCTCTCAAGAAATCATCACAAGGCCATTCACACGGTCGAACCTCCGCGGTGCGAGGGAGATTATACTTGGGCTTCTTGTTCTCTTCACTTTGTTTATCCTTCGACCTTCGGTTCGATGATCCCCTCAAAAATATCTTCATCTTTTTCTGAAAATTTCTGAAATTTTTAGTAACTTCAAAATAAATTGAACCAAACTCAACAATATTGATAGCAACTACTCCTACAAGTGCCTAGAGGCAATATCATGCATCAAAACTACTTTTGACCACATAAATTTGACATGCAAGCTCAAGAATAGGGTCACCTAAGTAGCAAAAATATGCAATGAATAAAGCACTAGAACAAAAACTAATTGGACCATTGGAGGAGTCACATACCAAAGAACAATCCCCAAAAGCAGTTTGGTGAATGGAGCTTTGAACAAGGAGATCGAAAATGGCAGCAAGATGAGCTTGGACTCGGGTTTGAGCTGGCTACTGATGTTTGTGGGAGGAAGAGGGAGTGTGTGGTGGCTGGAATAAGTGGAGGGGAGCCACCATGGGCCCACGAGGCAGGGGGGCGTGCCCAGGGGGGTGGGCGCGCCCTGGACCCTCGTGGCCAGGTGCTTGCTCCCCCTCGTGTGTTCTCAGTGCCAGATATTCTCAAATATTCTAGAAAAAATCATATTTAAATTTCAGGGCATTTGGAGAACTTTTATTTTCGGGCTATTTTTTATTGCATGGATAATTCAGAAAACAGACAGAAAATAATATTTTTGCTTTATTTAATATAAATAACAGAAAGTAAAAAGAGGGTACAGAGAGTTGTGTTTTCTAAATTCATCCATCTCATGCTCATCAAAAGGAATCCATTAATAAGGTTGATCAAGTCTTGTTAACAAACTCATTCCAAGTAACATGAAACCGGAGAATTTTCGAATAACACTAGGTTACCTCAACAGGGATATGCACATCCCCAACAATAAGAATATCATATTTCTTCTTGACAGTAGGAAGAGGAAATTCAAAACCTCCAATAGTAATTGTTGAAAATTTTCCAATAGAATTGATACTGTGGACTTGAGGTTGTTTCCTCGGAAAGTGTACCGTATGCTTATTACCATGTTAGGTAATCGAATCATTCGTAAAAGTACAATCAACAATATTTTTTAATCTTTGATGATTCTATTAGTGAATTTAATTTGCAAGTCATAATTTCTATGCCCTAGAAGTTTGCAAGAATATGACTGCATAATATACACTAGAAACCACTATTAAAGTATTTGTGTGTATATGATTTAGATATATTTGTCATAATATACAATAATATTAAAATATATATGAACACACGCATATAAATGTGTATATAGTACATCGTTTATGCAATATTAGAAAAATATATTGAAAACATTATTTTAATAATAAAGAAAAAAATGGTGCATCATAAAATTTTCATTTTCTAAAAGCTAAAATTTTCAATGATATATACATTACAACTGCATACCAATGAATAATATAACTATTATTTGGAAACATACTATTGTGGCTAATTAATAGAAAAATATATTAATTACAATTATAATCTGGTACACATAGTTTAAAATAAGTATAAAAGTTTAATATGAAAAACAATGGTTTTACATCACCCCGGGCCCAAAAATATTTTGAAATGGCTATTTCGCGGACCTTTGGCTAACCTTGTGGAGCTTGTCGAGACGAACCGTGTTGTGGAACTATTTGGCAACTTCGTGGACGGCAAAATGGTATGCGTTTTTCCTGAACCACGTAGCGCTTGCGAGGATGACTATAACGGCAAATCCGAGCATCTTATATATGGTGCCCATCAAATCTTTCTTAGATCGGACCTGATTCATCCTGTTAAGATTAAACAAGCAAAAGAGCAGAGATTTGGAACTGCTAATAGTAGGTTGAGCAGAATACTAGATATGCATAGAGAGGCAATTGGAAAATAAGGAGTTAAAACAGGGAGCTCACACATTATCGAGTTGCACGCTCATGATTTCCGCCGACGGCTTCTCAACTATTTTGTAAAATTGAAACTTTCAATGATATATATTACAACCATATATTAATTAATAATATGAATATTATTTGAAAATATTATTATGTGGCTAAGTAATAGAAATAAATATATTAATTACAACTATAATATGTGTCGGTGTACTAGAATAGGGGTACTCTAGTATCCCGAACTTGTGCACGGGCAGTTGCAGCACCCCGCGGCAAGGCTTGCCGGGCGGCCGCCAAGATCCTCCGTGGTTCCTTTGGAGCCATTCAAGAACAAAGTATTCAAGCCAAGGAGACAAGGCCCCGGCAAAAGGAGCTTGCCGGAAGGCCAACCAAGGCATCCCAAGAGCGACAAGCTTCCGGGCGCGACAAGACGACGACCGCGGCAAGGCGCTTGCCGCGGAAAGTAACCACTCTGTACCCACGCTCCAGCACATCCGCCAACGTGTCGCTCTGGGGGCCTTTCCAGGCGCGCGTGGTGTGAGGCTGTGCAGCCAGCGGTGCGCGGTGGCATGCGACGCTGACAAGATCGCCATCGTGGTGAACGGTGGCGTCCCTGACGGTCCCTTTCTGCACTGTTTGGGCGACACAGACGGGCATTTAATGCCTTTGTCCCCTGCCGTCAGGGTTAGGTAGGATACACTGTGCAAGTAGGTGTACCAACCGCACACTTTTTACGCTTTTACCCTTCTCTGCGTTGCCACCTGTCGGTGACCCCTTGAGCATATAAAAGAAGGCATGTGGGCAACGTAGGGGGGTTCGACTCATTCGGAAGCCGGAAAAACACTTAGCTCTCTCGAGCAAGAACACAATACAATCAGACAAGCAGAAGTAGGAGTGTTATCTCTCCGGAGAGCTCCGAAGCTGGGTAAACTGCTCGTGTGTTTCGCCTCGATCCGCTCTTCGTGCGACCTCCGCCCCCCGCCGAACCGAAAGGGGTCCGGTCCGCCGGCCCCATAGGTGTTCGTGGATCGGTTTCCCCGACATCTTTGGCGCGCCAGGTAGGGGGCGTCGAGATTGCGTGAACCTGATCCGGCGTTCACACGAGCTAGATCTTCATTTTCTTCATCGACATGCCACCGAAGAAGAAGACTTCGGCGGCGGCTGCTCCGTCCACGTCATTTCCACCACCACCGGAGCAAATGGGTGGTGGGGAGGGCGCCGGCGGAAGAACGGATGTCGACGAGGAAGCTCACGATGCTGCCAGGTCCAAGGACAAGGCTGCACAGACCTTGGCGTCCGTACATGTCCCGCGCCCATCTCAGGAGGCGTGGGACCGACAGCGTCATGGTATTCGCAGGACCATACATTCGTTGGGACAAGATCAAGATGGTGGATCTCGGGGTGCTCAAGACCAGCATGCACGCCAACGTGCTTGCACGAGCGAGACGCGGTCGCCTGGACGAGATGCTGCTCCTTCTAACATAGTTAGAAGCCCGAGCATATCCCGCTCCTCACACCGTTCGCCACTGCCGCCCACCACTCCGGCAGAAGCTTTGGCGTGAGCTCAGCTGCTCCTAGATTACCCTCCAGTGGAAGACAAGATCGACCAATGGAGGGCCACCATTCAAAGTCTCATCGGCTTTGCCAACAGTGACACTCCGCGGCAGCCAAGTGCATCGCGGCCGCGGCAGGACTGCCAGGCACGAGCCGGTGGCGACGAAACCGGTGGGGGTGCAACCACCATGCACTCTCCACCCCGAAGGCCAAGATCGCCGACTCGTCGGATCCACCTTGACAGCGACTCCACTGCGTCATCGGATCCACGAGCTCGTCGCGATCAGCGCCAAGTTCTTCACGAACGACAGCAAGAAGACGCTCGTACTCGCATCGAGCGCCAAAGAGAAGCGCGACGTCAATCCGACAAGCGCACTGGGCCCTCTGTTGACATGCATGCGCCAGGGGAACCAGGCAACTTGCCGTACGCGGTAGGTTGCCCTGCGTTCACTCGTGAGCTGCGGCAAGTCCCATGGCCCAGCACGAAGAATTTCAAGCCAGATGTACCAGAGAAGTACGACGGCAAGACGCATCCGTCGGAGTTCCTCAGTATCTACACCATCACGGTGCATGCTGCCGGAGGACGGGACGACAATCCTTGCCAACTACTGCCCGCTGGTGCTCAAACCCAATGTCAGATCCTGGCTCATGCACTTGCCGGACAACTCCATATCCTCCTGGGCTGATATGTGCCATCAGTTTGTCGGCGCCTTTATAGGCGGCCACAAGCCTCATGGCCAAGAGAGCGATCTTCATCTGCTCGCCCAGAAGGAAGGAGAACCCCTGCGCAAGTACATTCAAAGATTCAGCCGCGTACAGCACAACATTCCAGATGTCCACCCTGCCGCGGTAATCAGCGCATTCCATCAGAACGTGCGGAACTGCAGGATGCGGGAGGAGATGGCGATGTGCAAGATCAGAGATGTCAGTGAGCTATATGCCCTGGCCGACAAGTGTGCACGTGCTGAGGAAGGGAGGAAACTCCCCGGAGAGAACACAGGAGCAGAAGGATCTGATAGTGAGGACACTGCCCCGGCAAGGAAGAACCGGCGGTGGAACAACAGGAAGAAGAAAGGCAAAGATGTGCTAGTTGTTGAGCAGTCCGGCAAGAAAGCCGAAGCTGGTAGCTCCGGCAAGGAGGTTGCTGCAGCTGTGGTGGTCGCCGACAAGCAGGACAGCACCAACAAGCAGTATTGCAAGATCCACCGCACCAAGGGCCATGACCTCCAGAGCTGCAAGAAGGTCGAGCAGCTTGTCGAGCAGCAAAAGGCTGAATACGAGCGGCACGACAAAGAGAAAGCTCAGGAAGGTGCTGGAGGAGCTAGCAAGAAACGTCCCGGCCGAGGAGGACGCCGTGGCAAGGCCAAGCAGCGGCAAGGAGACAGACCTCCCCGCGGCCGCGACAAGGATGAAGATGACGACGACGATGAAGATATGGATGAAGATGAGGCCGATGAGCAGGAGTTCTAGAAAGCCACAGAGGTCCTGTGCATTGACGGCGGTGCTTCTCTGCATACTTCACACCGCCAACTCAAGCAATGGGTGCGGGAAGTCAATGCGGCAGAACCACCCATCGAGTCACCCAAGCCTCTGAAATGGTCCAGCATGCGCTATCATCTTTGATATTGAGGATCACCCTGATCGCATAACTGCGGTCGGGTGCTTGCCGATGTTGGTTTCGCCAACTATCCGCAACCTCAAGGTCACTAAGATGCTAGTTGACGGCGGGGCCGGCTTGAACCTGATCTCCTCCGCGGTACTCCAGAAGCTTTAGATCCCTGATGGCGAGCTCGAAGAGACCGGCACATTTCAAGGAATCAATCCGGGAAGGAGCAAGCCGAAGGGAAAGATCACGTTGCCGGTAACATTTGGCAGCGAGTTGAACTTCAGGACTGAGAGGGTCACTTTTGACGTTGCTGACTTTCCATTGCCTTATAATGGGATACTTGGCCGTCCAGCACTCGCCAAATTCATGGCAGCCTCTCATTATGCATACAACATACTGAAGATACCAGGCCCGATAAGTGTCATCTCTATCCCTGGCGACAAGAAGGATGCCCTTATCTGTGCCGACAAGATTTACCAGGAAGCAGCAGCCGCAACAGACCGCAAGTCACTTGCCGCTGAAGCTCCCGGGGCGAAGAAGAAGACCAAGTCCGGCAAGAGCTCTGATGCCCACTCCGGCAAGCGCACCTCTTCGGAGTGCTGCGCTACCATCGAGGACGCACCATCGAGCTCCACCGGCAAGTGTAAGAAGACAATGGCAGCTCCACCAGAGACTAAGAAGGTGTCCGCCAAGGAGGACGGCACTGGTGGTACCTTCACCATCAGTGCCACTCTCGACCCTAAATAGGAAAGCGCGCTCGTTGCTTTCCTGCGGGCGAACGTCGACGTGTTTGCATGGCAACCGTCTGACATCCCCGGTGTTCCCAGGAAAGTAATCGAGCACCATCTTGCCGTCTGTCCTCATGCGCGGCCCGTCAAGCAGAAAGTCAGGAAACAGGCATTGGAGCGCCAAGAATTCATTGCAGAAGAGATCAAGAAATTGGAAGCAGCAGGCCTTGTTAGAGGAGTGCTCCATCCTACGTGGTTGGCCAATCCTGTAGTCGTGCGCAAGGCAAACGGGAAATGGAGGCTGTGTATTGACTTTACCGACGTTAATAAAGCTTGCCCCAAAGACCCATTTCCCTTGCCGCGCATCGACCAGATTGTTGAATCCACAGCCGGATGTGACTTGCTTTCATTTCTTGATGCATACTCAGGATATCATCAGATCTTCATGGCAGAAGAGGATGAGGAGAAAACCGCATTCATTACCCCATGTGGCACATACTGTTTCGTACGGATGCCTTTCGGCTTGAAGAATGTTGGTTAAACATTTGCAAGGGTAGTCCATGACGCTTTTGAACCGCAAATGCACAGAAATGTGGAAGCCTACATGGATGACATAGTGGTCAAGAGCAAGGACAAAGCGACCCTAATTCAAGATTTAGACGAAACCTTTGCAAATCTGCGCAAGATCAACCTCAAGCTTAACCCCGAGAAGTGCGTGTTTGGAGTCCCCTCCGGCAAGCTTCTCGGGTTCTTCGTGTCTCAGCGGGGAATTGAGGCCAATCCCGACAAGATCAAGGCCATTGAGCAGATTGAAGCACCAAAGCGCGTCAAGGATGTACGAAGACTTGCCGGTTGTGTAGCTGCTCTCAGCAGGTTTACCTCTAGGTCTGCTGAGCGCGCCCTGCCATTTTTCAAAATTTTGAAAAAGGCAGGTCCAATGAAATGGACTCCAAAGCGAAGGCTGCGCTGCAGGACTTAAAGAAATACCTGTCCTCCACTCCAACACTTGTCGCACCTAAGCCACAAGAGAAGTTGCTGCTATATATAGCGGCAACCAATCAAGTGGTTAGTGCTGCGTTAGTAGCGGAGAGAGAGGCGGATGATGAGCCAGCAACCACAGCAGACACATCCAGTGACAGGCAGGGGACTTCACCGGCAAGCTCTGGTCCCGACAAGGTTGGATCTGCGCAGGAACATGAGAAGATGCAGAAGAAAATGGTGCAGCACCCAGTTTACTTTGTCAGTTCCCTTCTGCAGGGGGCTAGGTCAAGATACTCTAGTGTGCAGAAATTGCTTTTCGGCCACCTCATGGCCTCAAGAAAGCTGCGCCATTACTTCCAAGCCCATGAGATCACAGTCGTCACTCGCTTTCCGCTGAAAAGGATACTGCAAAATCCAGAAATGACAGGCAGGATTGTCGAATGGGCGCTGGAACTGTCAAGCTTTGGCCTCAAGTTTGAAAGCACTTCAACTATCCAAAGCAGAGCATTGGCCGAGTTCATAGCAGAATGGACGCCAACACCAGATGAAGAAATTCAAGAGACGTGCATCCCCGTCAAGGAAGCAAGCAAAGAGTGGCTGATGTACTTTGATGGTGCCTTCTCGCTGCAAGGTGCCGGTGCGGGCGTGCTACTTGTTGCACCCACCGGAGAGCACCTCAAGTACGTAGTCCAGATGCACTTTCCCAAGGAGCAAGCAATGAACAATACTGCAAAATATGAAGGATTGCTTGCCGGTCTCAGGATCGCAGTAGACCTTGGGATCAAGAAGCTCATTGTCAGGGGTGACTCACAGCTTGACGTCCGCCAAGTGAACAAAAACTATCAGAGTCCGTTGATGGAAGCATATGTTGATGAAGTGAGGAAGCTAGAAGAGCACTTTGACGGCCTGCAGATGGAACATGTTCCAAGAGCTCAGAACGACATTGTTGATGGCCTGTCAAAGTGCGCCGCACTGAAGTTACCTGTGGAACCAGTGATCTTTGTGCTCAAACTGACTCAACCATCCGTAACACCATCAACTGGACAGAGCAAGAAGAGGAAGTTGATTTCTGGTGACTACTTTCCGGCAGAGCTCCCCGAAGCCGCCGCCAAGAAGGTCCCCAAAATCAGCACCAAGGATGCTGAGGAGCAGTCTGCTCCGACAAGCCTTAGGGTTTGTTCTGTTGAAGCAGACGCTCCCGACAAGTTTTGCTCCGGCAAGCTTGCCGGGGAACATCAAGCTCCGGCAGAGCCACAGGTTCTTGCCGTAGAAGCGGATGTTCCCGCAGCAGCAGATGTGCCTTTAGTCCTTGTTGTCGAGCCGCAAGCTCCAGCATGGGCACAGCAGATTGTCCATTTCCTTCAGACAGGAGAACTTCCCGAAGAACAAGAAGAAGTGGAAAGAGTAGCCCGGTAGTCAAGTATGTACCAGTTTGTCGACGACACACTGTACAGAAGAAGACTCAACAGTGTGAAATTGAAGTGTATTCACCGGGAAGATGGACAAAAGCTGTTGGCAGAGATACATGGAGGCATATGTGGTCACCACATTGGCGCAAGAGCACTTGCCGGCAAAGCTTTCCGGCAAGGTTTCTTTTGGCCGACAGCCCTCCAGGATGCAACTGCACAAGTAACCAAGTGTGAAGTGTGCCAGTTCCATTCCAAGCAGATACACCAGCCAGCTCAAGCTCTCCAGACGATCCCTTTATCCTGGCCATCTTCGGTCTGGGGGCTCGATATCCTCGGTCCCTTCCCCATAGCTGTCGGGGGCTTTGAGTACTTGTACGTTGCAATCGACAAGTTCACAAAGTGGCCAGAAGTGGAACCAGTGAGGAAGGTGACAGCACAGTCAGCAGTCAAGTTCTTCAGGTCGATTGTTTGTCGTTTCGGGATCCCTAACAGGATCATCACCGACAACGGCACGCAATTTACGAGCCGCACCTTCATGCAATACGTCCAAGATCTCGGCGCCAAGGTCTGCTTCACTTCTGTTGCTCATCCGAGAAGCAACGGTCAAGCGGAGAGGGCAAATGCTGAAGTGCTGCGCGGGCTCAAGACCAGAACTTTCGATAGGCTGCGCAAGTGCGGAAGGAACTGGATCGAGGAGCTGCCAGTGGTTCTTTGGTCGATCAGGACGACACCAAATCGAGCCACTGGCCAGGCACCTTTCGCTCTAGTCTATGGAGCAGAGGCAGTTCTCCCCACGGAACTCGTATACGGGTCGCCTCGAGTGCTTGCTTATGATGAGCTTGAGCAAGAGCAGCTGCGACAAGATGACGCACTGCTCCTTGAGGAGGATCGTCTTCAGGCTGCTGTACGAGCTGCTCGATACCAGCAAGCTTTGCGCCGCTACCATAGCCGCAAAGTTAAAGACAGAAGCTTCGAGGAAGGTGACCTTGTTCTTAGGCGCGTTCAGTCCGCCAAGAATTCCAACAAGTTGACGCCGAAGTGGGAAGGCCCTTACCGGGTGAAATGAGTCACTAGGCCTGGCGCTGTCCACCTTGAGACCGAAGATGGCACTCCGGTGAGCAACTCCTGGAACATTGAGCATCTTTGTAAGTTTTACCCGTAGGGCGCGGTTGCCGGAACCCGTTCCGGCAACCACCTTTTGTACAAGTCTTGCCGATGTTGCATGTAATCCTTTGTACAAAGCCGGGCGCAGATCCCGTGCATAAGTAAAGCTCATGTGCTCCGCACATCTTGTCAAATTCATGCTTTTTACTTTATATTTGCATGCGTTATCTGACACTTTGTGCAGCACCTACCCCCGGTAAGCAATAGCGAGCCGGAAGGCACCATATCTCTATTTTCTCTTCTTTCTTTTTCTAATAAAGGAAGGCAAGGTTCCCTCGCACACAAGTTTGCCGGGGAGGAAGGAGAAGATTATGATGTGGACCAGGCTTCGTTCAAGCAAGTTTCGCCTTGCCGGAAAACAAACGACAGAAAAGCTAAGTTGCCAAAGTTTGAGCAATCAGTTTTAAATTTTTAAGTTATATTCCTTGAACGACCGTTCTTTGTATGGAAAACCTGTGCGCGGAGGAACCAACTCGTAGCTAGTTGCGCCCTTACTTTGTTTCGAGTCCGCTCAACAACTTAAGTGAGCTGCGACTAGTTGCGACAAGGTTTCTTGTCGGAAGCGGCATCGCCAGCAGGCTGCTGATGTCCCGCACTCAGCGCTCGCGGCAAAGGTGCCTACACCGACAAGTTCCCTAAAAAGCGTAGGGTAAAAACATACAAAGCAGGGAATCAAGTAAAGGAAATAACATAGCAAATCTCTACCCAAAACAGAGTTATATTGCAAGATAACTTATCGCAGCTCTAACAGAATGTTCTCATCACATGACCAGCGGCGACAAAGAAAAAGAAAAGAAGGGCGGCCTAATCTACGTGATCGCCCTCAACCCTCTTGATCTCGCTCACCTTGTCCACAATGGGTGCGACAAGGGCCTTGAGCGCATCCCGATCAGCATCCGGCGGCAAGGATTTGAGGACGTTGGTGAAGTTGAGGCCTGGATTGCGGAAGGCCACCTTCATCAGCACCTTCTGGAGAGCCCCCGTGCAAATCCTGCGCGACTCATCGGCCAGCTGCTTTGGGATCCTCTCCCGGAGTCGCTGGAGGGCCGTCGCCACGCCTTTGAAGAACAGGCTGAGCTTGTCGCTGGGTTGGAGATGCTCGTCGAAGGGGTACCCAAAATCCTCCATCCCCAGCTGCGCCAACTCCCCGTCGATGGCAGCGGCAGCATCCACAAGACCTTCAGTCCAATGCTCCACTGTCTCCCTGAAGGCGTCGTGGGCGGCAGCAGCATTCGCCAGCACCGCCTTGTCGGCCTTGATCTTCTCCGACAAGACCACCTCCCGCTCCCTGGTGCCGTCCAGCGTCTGAGTCAACGTGGCTAGCTTCAGCTCGAGATCTGCGTTGGGGTCCTTGGCGGTGCTGAGCTCCTTATTCCTCTTAGCGAGAAGACCCTGCAGCTCACCATGAGCGGCAGCATCCTTCTCGCGCTCACGCTTGAGCGCAGCGAGCTCGTCGCCGCTCGCCCTGAGATCGGCTTCCAGCTGCGCCACCTTTACCTCCAGCTCCTTCTTGGCGGCCTCAGCAGCTGCAGCAACATCCCTTGCCTCCTTGACAGCCCCACCAATTGCTTGCTCCCGCGCGGCAAGTTCCTCCTCGTGGCTGTCAAGGTTCACCTTGCGCTGAGCCAACTCTCCTTCTTGCGCAAATAAATTTTCAGTGACAAGCCGTTGCTTCTCTTCGGCCTCAGCCTTCTCGAGGAGGAAGGCTTTCCGCTCCTCGAGAAGTTGCTCCCGCTCCTCCGCCAAGGACCGGGGAGTTTCCTGCCTGAGGCCCCGGAGCTCCTCCGCGCGCTTCTCAATGTCAACCCCCGCCTTTGTGACAAGCGCCTCTCGGGATGCCAGTTTGGCTTGGCGGGCACGGTAAAGCGACGTCAGCTTCCGCAGCAGCCGCTCCTCCTCAGGCTCGTCGCTGCTGCTGCTTGGCGTGTCGACCACCGTCAGCCAAGCAGAGGCGAGCACCTCTCCGTCCAGGATTTCTCCCTCGACCGGCGCCCTGGAGCTTGACGCCCAGGGGAGCTTGATGAATATACCGTCGCCGGCCTTCAAGTAGGCGCCGGGCTGGGGCTCTTCGGTGCCTGGCGCTGCAGCATCGGCGGAGGGATCGGCGGTCGGCGCAGCGCCTGGCGCTCCTGCGGCCTCGGGGCCGTCAGTACGATCGCCGGATCCCTCGCCCGCTTCTGCGGCGGCAGCCTTGGCGGCCTCTTCACCGGCGGGATCATCAGCACCGGCCTCTTCTTCGGTGGCGGCGGCGTCGTCATTGTTGCCGCGCGCGTCCTCCTTGCCGGCAGTCTCTGTCTCCATCGGATCCGTGGCGGGTGGATCTGACGATCGAAGAGGGGAGAAAGGTCAAGTAAATGTTCAAGAAGAAAATCAGAAGAAGAAGAACCCAAGGGGAGTTTTTCAGGCAAAAGGGTTACCTGTGCTTGGATCTGCAGTCGTGGTCTCAACCACCGGAGGATCGCTGGCGCTGTCCCTTGCCGGAGAACTGCCCCTTGCCGGAGAGTTCTCCCTTGCCGGAGAGTGCTCCCTTGCCGGGGACTCCTCCCTTGGCGGCGTAGTCGAAGCAGATGGCACTTCGGGAGCAGCTTCCGAGCACTCCTCATGAGGCTGTTCTGCTCCTACACAAATCCAACAGACAAGATATCAGTAGAGAAAAGAGCACCCATGCGCACCTGACAGCAGGAAGTAAACTATAAACTTACGCTAGGGCCGTGCTGGGGGCTGCTTTGGGGAGTAGTTGCCGGGTCCGTCAAGGTGGTCTCAGATACACCCCCTGCTGACACGGTGAGATCATCTTCGATGACAATCACCGGGGCCTTGGCTCTCTTCGCGGCTCTCTGCGCCAGCGTCCTGAAAAGGAATGGATTCAGATCGAAGCAAGCCAGATACAAAACGAAAGCAACAAGATAACAAGAATTGAAGAACTACGAGGACAGCAAGGGGATCTTACTCTTCTTCTTCGTCGTCGGAGCTGAGCGCGGAGAGACCAAAGTCCGGCTCGCCTCCGGTGCGGCGAGGCGGAGGAGTAGGCTCCCTCGCCCGCTTGGCAGGAGCAGTGGTGGCAGACCGGGAAGACCCCGCTCCAGTTGCCGTGGCGGCGTGAGGCGCTCCCGCGGCAACGGTGCTTGCCGCGGTAGAGCGTGTCGCGTGGCTCGGCGGCTGTTGACCCGTCTGCCGCCCCGCTACGTCCGCGGCCTTGCGGAGACGCCTCCTTGCCGGAGCCGGGGGCTCCGCCTGCGGCAAGCTGTCTGAAGGTTCGGGTTCTTCCTCGCCGGGCTCGCTCGGCTCAGCCTCAGGGCCGGCAAGATCTTCCTCACCAGCAAACTCCTCACGCTCGACAAGGCTTGCCGCCTCTGCTGCCTCTGCCTCCTCCACGGTGAACCCGAACACGCCCGCGGCAGCAGCTGCCGCCGCCTCTTCCAGCCTGGTGGCGATGCGCTACATCTCCGCATCAGTGGTGTCGCAGGTGAGGCTCTTGTGTTCGTCAGCGCAGACTGGCACTTCTACCAAGTTGTCAAAGAACACTTGCACGACGTCATCCGCAGGTTCTTGCCAAGTTGGGGCGATTCCGTGAGAGTCACACAACGGCATCATCGCGCGGATGCGGTCAAGTGAAGAATTGTTGCACAGCGGAACGATATTCCGCGGCAACACAAATGGGTGCTGGGGGTCGCGCTTGAACAGCTCCAGAAGCATCGCGTCCAATTCCAAGACCGTGAAGTTGAAATTGAGGCCCGGGCGCAGCCTCATGATATCCGCCGAGTTCTTGAACTCCCAGGTGGGTCTCCCCCTCTCCTGCAGGGGGGCGATACGGCGGTGAAGGAAATCTGCGCCTACAGCGCCTACAGTGAGCCCGGCAAGCCTGAGGCGAAGGATGCGGGTGACGGCAATCTTCAGCCTGTCATCTTCCGGGGCCACGTTGCTCCAATCATTGCCGCGTACTATTGGGGCTTGGCGCACGGTAGTGAATGGTTGCGGCTCCTCCTCGACGATCCAGCACCACTCAGCTCTCCAGTCCTCCCATTTGCTGCGGAGCTCTCCCTCCAGATAGGCTTCCTTCTTGCTGACCCTCGAGATCCAAGCGATCCCTCCGGCAAGGGGCTCTCCTCTCTCGACTCGAGGCATGAAGAAGTGGCGGAAAAGGGCTACGTTTGGGTGGACTCCGACAAAGTTTTCGCACAGATGTGAGAAAACTGCCATGGTCAGAATGGCGTTGGGGGTGAAGTCAAGGAGGCGGAACCTGTAGGTGTTCATGATGTCGCAAAAGAATTCAGAGAAAGGCGGGCAGAGCCCGTAGTAGAAGAACAGCGCGAAAAAGGGGTACCCGTTCGGAGCCAGTCTCGAAGCAGTGGCCGGGAGTACCCTCGTGCGCGGATGCGCTCGCATCTCCGTCGACCAGAAGAGGTAGTAGTACTCCCTCAGCTCCTTCGCACCGAGCTGAGGGGAGAAGAGGGCCCGCTCCTTCCGCAGTGCCGCAAGCCGCTGCGCCTCGGCCGACTTCACACCCTTCCCCTTGTCGGCTTTTGGAGCCATGGCGGAGGTGGTGGAGGAAGTTGGTGGCGTTGGTGATGTTGGTGGCAATGGGGGGCGGAGCGCTGCTCTCCTTCGGCTTCGGGAAGAAGGGGGGAGCGGCGGAGATTTGTGAGAATGGAGTAGCAACCGGCGAAGTGGACGAACTGCCCCTGTTTCCCCTACTTATAAAGAGGGAGGGGGCGGACGTTTCGCCCTTTCGAATAAAGAAACCACCCACGATCTCTCCCACGATGCCGCAATCAACGCGTGTCGTTCGGGGAGGGCGCGGTGGATGCGGAGCAAGATTCGGCGTAACCCAGGCCGAGTGTGCCCGTGCCCTGTTTTGGGCCTGGCCCAACAGCACTCGGCACCGTGTGTGGCCCAGGCCCGGGGGCTCCTGTCGGTGTACTAGAATAGGGGTACTCTAGTATCCCGAACTTGTGCACGGGCAGTTGCAGCACCCCGACGCAAGGCTTGCCGGGCGGCCGCCAAGATCCTCCGTGGTTCCTTTGGAGCCATTCAAGAACAAAGTATTCAAGCCAAGGAGACAAGGCCCCGGCAAGAGGAGCTTGCCGGGAAGGCCAACCAAGGCATCCCAAGGAACTTGCCGCGACGCGCCACGCGTCCCGGCAAGGCAACAAGGCCCCGGCAAGAGGAGCTTGCCGGGAAGACCAACCAAGGCATCTCGAGGCCTGGTGAGCGACAAGCTTCCGGGCGCGACAAGACGACGACCGCGGCAAGGCGCTTGCCGCGGCAAGTAACCACTCTGTACCCACGCTCCAGCACATCCGCCAACGTGTCGCTCTGGGGGCCTTTCCAGGCGCGCGTGGCGTGAGGCTATGCAACCAGCGGTGCGCGGTGGCATGCGACCCTGACAAGATCGCCATCGTGGCGAACAGTGGCGTCCCTGACGGTCCCTTTCTGCATTGTTTGGGCGACACAGACGGGCATTTAATGCCTTTGTCCCCTGCCGTCAGGATTAGGTAGGATACACTGTGCAAGTAGGTGTACCAACCGCACACTTTTTACGCTTTTACCCTTCTCTGTGTTGCCACCTGTCGGTGACCCCTTGAGCATATAAAAGGAGGCCCGTGGGCAACGTAGGGGGGGTTCGACTCATTCGGAAGCCGGAAAAACACTTAGCTCTCTCGAGCAAGAACACAATACAATCAGACAAGCAGCAGTAGGAGTGTTATCTCTCCGGAGAGCTCCGAAGCTGGGTAAACTGCTCGTGTGTTTCGCCTCGATCCGCTCTTCGTGCGACCTCCGCCCCCCCGCCGAACCGAAAGGGGTCCGGTCCGCCGGCCCCATAGGTGTTCGTGGATCGGTTTCCCCGACAATATGGTACACATAGAATAATATAAGTATAAAAGTTCAGTATGGAAAACAATTATTTTACATCGCCCCGGCCCAAAAATACTTTGAAACGGCTCTGTCGTTTGCCCCTGCAGTTTTCGGTTGCTACAAGCAAAATAAGCAGGAGGAGGAGGAGGAGCAGGAGAAGGAGAGGAGGCCTGCATTTAGCCTGACAGCATCTAACGGAAAGAGAGAAGGACATGAATCTTACTCGCCACCTCTAGTGGCTGGACCACCAGAGTTTTCCGCGGTCGAGCCGCCGCAGCCAGTCGTTGGGTTTGTTGAGAACTCTCGCGCGCCGCATTCACTGCAACAAAACACACGGAGGAGGACACATCGAGAAAAGGAACCAAAGCATGAGGAAGAAAACTACCAATGAGAGGAGGAGGATGAGTGGTTGCTTACCCAACGAGCTTTGCAGTTCTCCCCTCAAAGTATTGGAAAAAGAATGGATTTCTCAAAATCAAACATTTAAGTAGTCTGGTGCTGGAGCTTTATCACTATGGCCAGCCGCGAATAGGAATGGAGATTGAAATATGGAGCAAAATGAAGTCTGTTGGCAGGCGGTGGGGCATGTGAAGAGCCAGCCACAAGTTCAGGACATGACAGAATTAATCGGCGATGAAGTAATAAATGACATGCACAATTGATGATTTTTCGAAGGTGCATCTTCTCATCGGGAAAATATCCAGTACTCCAGCCCCTAGGGTGATAGCATAGTTTTAAATAGTCGGCTATAGCCCCGTTATAGTTCCTCTATAGCTATTTGAGGGTGTTACCGCTAAATGATTTCATGTACAATTTGCCGCTATAGCCCAGCTATAGCTGTTTTTAAGGGTCGCCGCTAAATGTCATAGCCCGCTATTTAAAACATCGTGATACCCTGCTCCGGGAGCTCTATGTGCGTTAGATATGCATGAAGGGGCAGGAACAATTTAATAATATATTTCAATATGCCCCTTTGGGACATTTGCATCTTGCTCCATAGAAATAGCATGTCCTCGCAAGACTACTCTATGTCCGATATATATTACTCCCTCCGTCCAAGTGCATAAGTCATCTTAGGTTGTACACCGCGACCAAGGCGTAGTGGAAAATGAGAGAACTTAATATTTATTTGTTAATTAATAGCATTGCATGCAATGAACTGACCACTGCATGTCGTGTTTGATATTCGTAGGCCTCTTCCAATGCAAAGGTGCTTTAGATAAGGTGCTAAGTGCATCAAATAGCTTAGCAACACAACTCCCCAATGCATTGGTGCTTACTCTATTTAATGATTTAGCACCTAAACTCTTTCATGCATTGGTCAAGATCTTCTATTTATGTGGTTTTCCTAGGTTCACGCGCTTGGAATTGGTTCTTCCTGGGTTACCAAAGTTATCTCTTTCCTCCTTAATTGCTATGCCATATCTTTTTTTTGCTTAGGTGGCATGCTTAGTACCTGTCCACCATGGAGCACTGGGAAGGGCCTTACGTCATTGAAAGCATATTCGCCCCACATCTCTTATTGGTTGATTCATTTATTTATGTCAACAGAACAAGAAATGAGGTAGGAGCTACTGCACCGCGTCTAAGTATTTTAGTATTATTTATTTTTCGTAAGGTGACTTATACACCTAGCCGGAGGGAGTAGTAATCATTCAGCCAGAGCAACATACATACATATATGCATCACAGTCTGATGGATTTCATTCGCACCAGCATGGAGTAAAGCATATGTCAACATATATACAAACAAGATCAGACAAGCATGATAGGGAAGAGGATCTAGTGATGCCCAGCCTTACAGAAATTTACTGGCATAGCCCACGCAGCGGCACACCACGCCCTATCGATATGTTGTATCCATATGGAATGTATTTACTATTTACAATAAATTTTATTTGTTTTTCTTTTGCGAAAAAACTTTTGATCTATTCAATTTTAATCATGGCAATACAACAAACACCAGAAATAACAAAAATTACATCCAGGTACATAGACAAGACCCAACCGTTAGCTTACCATATGATCGTTCAGTTTATTGCTATTGCTTTGTTAATGTCAAATACATATTCCTTCGACCATGAGATCATGCAACTCCCGGATACCGGAGGAATACCTTGTATGCTATCTGAAGGAAATATGCCCTAGAGGCAATAATAAAGTTATTATTTATTTCCTTATATCGTGATAAATGTTTATTATTCATGCTAGAATTGTATTAACAGGAAACATAATACATGTGTGAATACATAGACAAACAGATTGTCACTAGTATGCCTCTACTTGACTAGCTCGTTGATCAAAGATGGTTATGTTTCCTAGCCATAGATATGAGTTGTCATTTGATTAATGGGATCACATCATTAGGAGAATGATGTGATTGACATGACCCATTCCGTTAGCTTAGCACACGATCATTTAGTATGTTGCTATTGCTTTCTTCATGACTTATACATGTTCCTATGACTATGAGATTATGCAACTCCTGTTTACCGGAGGAACACTTTGTGTGCTACCAAACGTCACAACGTAACTGGGTGATTATAAAGGTGCTCTACAGGTGTCTCCGAAGGTACTTGCTGGGTTGGCGTATTTCGAGATTAGGATTTGTCACTCCGATTGTCAGAGAGGTATCTCTGGGCCCTCTCAGTAATGCACATCACTTAAGCCTTGCAAGCATTGCAACTAATGAGTTAGTTGCGGGATGATGTATTACGGTATGAGTCAAGAGACTTACCGGTAACGAGATTGAACTAGGTATTGAGATACCGACGATCGAATATCGGGCAAGTAACATACTGATGACAAAGGGAACAACGTATGTTGTTATGCGGTCTGACCGATAAAGATCTTCGTAGAATATGTGGGATCCAACATGAGCATCCAGGTTCCGCTATTGTTTATTGGTCGAAGACGTGTCTCGGTCATGTCTACATAGTTCTCGAACCCGTAGGGTCCGCACGTTTAACGTTAGGATGACAGTTATATTATGAGTTTATATGTTTTGATGTACCGAAGGTTGTTCGGAGTCCTGGATGAGATCACAGACATGATGAGGAGCCTCGAAATGGTCGAGACATGAAGATTGATATATTGGAAGCCTATGTTTGGATATCGGAAGTGTTCCGGGTGAAATCGGGATTTTACCGGAGTACCGGGAGGTGACCGGAACCCCCCGGGAACTTATTGGGCCTTAGTGGGCCTAGGTGGAAGAGAGGAGAGGTGGCTAGGGCTGGCCGCGTGCCCCTCCCCTCCCCGCAGTCCGAATAGGACAAGGAGAGGGGGGCGGCACCCCCCTTCCTTCTTCTCCTCCACTCCTTCCGGCGCGCCTCTCCCTTGGCCGGCCGCACCCCCCCTTGCTCCTTTATATACGGGGGCAGGGGGCACCCCAGAGACACAACAATTGATCATTTGATCTTTTAGCCGTGTGCGGTGCCCCCCTCCACCATAGTCCACCTCGATAATACTGTAGCTAAGAGAGAATTGATAGGGAATTAGCTCAAAGAAAAGAACCCTTGCCGATTGATTTAACCAGTGAAAATAATGATGATTTGGAAACTAAAAGTGCTTTGGTTGAAAAAGCCGAATCAAGTAGTATATATTCCAAATCCATCAAATCCAAAGAGGCAAACATTGTTGAGAAAGGGCATGGAAAGTATAGCAAGATAGCCATACTTGATTTTTCTGAAGTTAATAGAACCTACTTCCTGCCCTATGAGTTTCGTGCCATAGAAATTGCCGAGCTTCAAGAACAAGAACCAGTAGCCGAAGAAAGTTTGATGGACAAAGATCTTCAAACTAATGATGCACGAAATCAAGAAAAAGATGATGATAAGGCGTTGGGCAGCCATCCAAATATGGCGCAAGATATTGTTCAATTCACACCACCATCATGCTCTCCCAACATATTTGAAGAGGTATGCCTAGCAAGTAATTTTCCTATTTTCAGATTTGGTCGCAACTTCATAGATGATGCATCTATTAGAAAAATCCTCATAAGTAATTTTGAAAGACCAATGAAGAAGGGTAATTTACTTGTTAGCAATAAAATTGTTATGGAACATATCGGTCAACCCATTGCGCCATTTATGAAGACCAATAATGACTTATTGTTACAGCCAAAGCGTTCCCCGTTGCTTTATCTATAGTTCATATCTAGTTGGGTAGATTTTCTTATTTCATACTTGGCTTGCACTTGGTCTCAACTGAGACATGTATGTTCTAAATGTCTTCGTTTCAGAAATTTAAAGCCAAGGTTAAATTCTATTGAGAAAACAGATGCTAACATAATATCTTATCCAAAGACATCGGAGAGTGGAAAACACAATGCATAGCCGAATGGGGAGATTCCAAATCTGAACCATTCGTTTACTTATCTCCAAAGCCATTCACACAGCAAGATCGGACTCGTGTCGGACTCATGCAACATCTGCTAGAGCCTCTTGATGCCGGTGGTGGTCTCCTCGAAGACGCCGACAAGACGAGCCTCTCATTAATCCTGCGGTACTTGTGGGCGTCGGTCTTGAGCCCGTCGCGGACAATGGCGAGCACAACCTTTAAAGTCAGGTTGTCGGTGGACTTCGGGTCAGGGACCTTGCCGGACTCCTAGTCGGCCTTGATACCCAAGTGGATGAGCTTCTTGGCATCGTCGACTATGCGGTCGGGGCGACCGCCGACGCCCCAGTCGAGGCAGCGCTCAGTGCACCACCAAGCTTCAGGCTTATGCTATTCTCGACGCCAAGCTTCTCAGCGATATAAACTAGAGCCATATACGGTCGAACAGCTGCAAGAGAAGCATGTACGCAGCAGTCATAGAAGAATCGAGCTGTGCTTCTCTCCCTGCTGCAAACTGATACAAGTAAAAAATATTTAGTGAAGACGGAATAAGTCGTGGTCCATACTAAACTTAACTGAAGCATACGCCTCTGTATATATATACTCTTCTAGATTTTATATGTGACAGTCATTCAAAATCTGAACGACAGTTGCATTGTTTTCAGTATAATTTGAAGTAGAAGAACTAGCTTTGCTTTTTTTTGAGGAACACTAGCTTTGCTTGAAAAGATAAAGATTAAAGAGATCTTCAGATTACTTTTTCTTCTCTCAGAATCAATAAGTTTTTGCTGCCGGCATAGTTTAGGATAAAAACAGCATGTCCAGCCTCTCTAGATTCTACTCCCGTGTCACCTATTGATTGTAATACTTTGGCAATTTTTCTTTGGTCACTCGTGTTGAAATCAGAACTGAACTGCATCATGGAAGAGAACCGAGCCTAACACCTATGCATTACGAAAGCCTACCAGATGGAAACGAATGAGAGGGAGAGAATTGTGGAGGAGAAGGGATACCTTCCATTCCATGGCATCAGGGTCGCGGTTCCCTATAGAGTCGAGAAGAAGCACACCCACCTCGACGGCCTAAAACATAACTTATACGTCCATTTTGCATCATGCTTTTATGTCAATATTTATTGCATTATGGGCTGTTATTTCACGTTATGTCACAATATTTATGGATATTATCTCTTATTTTACAAAGTTTACATGAAGAGGGAGAATGCTGGCAGCTCGAATTCTGGGCTGGAAAAGGAGCAAATATTGGAGGCCCACTCTGCGCAACTCCAAAAGTCCTGAAACTCCACGGAATGTCTTAAAATAAATAAAGAAAAATCATCGCCAAAGATGAAGGCCAGGGGGCCCACACCCTTCTCACGAGGGTGGGGGGCGCACCCCCCTAGGCGCGCCCTCCTACCTCGTGGGCCCCTTGGTGGCTCTCCGATGCCCGTCTTCTCCTATATGAAGTCTTTCGATGGGAAAAAATAACAAGCAACCTTTCGGGACGAGACTCCGCCGCCACGAGGCGGAACCTTGGCGGAACCAATCTAGGGCTCCGGCAGAGCTGTTCTGCCGGGGATACTTCCCTCCAGGAGGGGGAAATCATCACCATCGTCATCACCAACGTTCCTCTCATCGGGAGAGGGCAATCTCCATCAACATCTTCACCAGCACCATCTCATCTCCAAACCCTAGTTCATCTCTTGTATCCAATTCTTGTCTCCAAATCCGGGATTGGTGCTAGTAGGTTGCTAGTAGTGTTGATTACTCCTTGTAGTTGATGCTAGTTGGTTTATTTGGTGGAAGATCATATGTTCAGATCCTATATGCACATTATTACCCCTTTGATTATGAACATGAATATGCTTTGTGAGTAGTTACGTTTGTTCCTGAGGACAAGGGAGAAGTCTTGCTATTAGTAGTCATGTGAATTTGGTATTCGTTCAATATTTTGATAAGATGTATGTTGTCTAACCTCTAGTGGTGTTATGTGAACGTCAACTACATAACACTTCACCATTATTTGGGCCTAGAGGAAGGCATTGGGAATTAATAAGTAGATGATGGGTTGCTAGAGTGACAGAAGCTTAAACCCTAGTTTATGCGTTGCTTCGTAAGGGGCTGATTTGGATCCATATGTTTTATGCTATGGTTAGGTTTACCTTAATACTTTTATTGTAGTTGTGGATGCTTGCAATAGAGGTTAATCATAAGTGGGATGCTTGTCCAAGTAAGGGCAGTACCCAAGCACCGGTCCACCCACATATCAAATTATCAAAGTACCGAACGCAAATCATATGAGCGTGATGAAAACTAGCTTGACGATATTCCCATGTGTCCTCGGGAGCGCTTTTCCTATTATAACAGTTTGTACAAGCTTGTCCTTTGCTACAAAAAGGATTGGGCCACCTTTTTGCACTTTATTTACTTTTGTTACTTGTTGCTCGTTACAATTTATCTTATCACAAAACTATCTATTACCACTTATTTCAGTACTTGTAGAGAATACCTTGTTGAAAACCGCTTATCATTTCCTTCTGCTCCTCGTTGGGTTCGACACTCTTACTTATTGAAAGGACTACGATAGATCCCCTATACTTGTGGGTCATCAAGACTCTTTTCTGGCGCCATTGCCGGGGGGTGAGGCGCCTTTGGTAGATGGAATTCGGTAAGGAAAAATTTATTTAGTGTGCTGAAATTTTCTGTCACTTGTTACTATGGAAAGTAATTGTCTGAGGGGCTTGTTTGGGGTATCTTCACCTCGTCCAGTTGAGCCAAGAATTGCTCCTCAACCTACTAAACCTATTGAACCTACTGAAAATGAAACTCCTTTTCAGATTCCTTCGGGTATGATGGAAAAACTGCTAGCTAACACTTTTGCAGGAGATGGAACAAAGCATCCTGACGAACATCTGCGCTATGTGGATGATATTTTTAGATTATTTAAGCTTGCAGGTATACCCGATGATGTTGTTAAGAAGAAGGCTTTCCCTTTATGTTTGGAGGGAGACGCATTGACATGGTATAGGCTATGTGATGATATGAGATCATGGAACTATAAAAGATTGAAATTGGAATTTCATCAACAGTATTACCCTATGCTTCTTGTTCATCGTGATCGCAATTATATATATAAATTTTGGCCTTGTGAAGGATAAAGCATCGCTCAAGCTTGGGGGAGGCTTAAATCAATGTTATATTCATGCCCCAATCATGAGCTCGCAAAAGAAGTAATTATGCAAAGTTTTTATGCTCGGCTTTCTGGTAACAATCGCACCATGCTCGATAATTGTTGTGCTGGCTCTTTTATGATGAAGCCTATTGAATTTAGATGGAATTTATTGGAGATAATTAAACGCAACTCAGAAGATTGGGACCTTGACGAAGGTAAGAAGTCAGGTATGACACCTAAGTTTGATTGTGTTAAATCTTTTATGGATACCGATATTTTCCGTAAGTTTAGCACTAAATATGGACTTGACTCTGAGATAGTAGCTTCTTTCTGTGAATCTTTTGCTACTTATGTTGATTTCCCCAAGGAGAAGTGGTTTAAATATCATCCTCCCATAGAAGTAAAAGTAGATGCACCTGTTAAAGTTGAAGAAAAGATTGTCACTTATAATGATCCTATTGTTCCCACTTCTTATGTTGAGAAACCACTTTTCCCTGTTAGAATGAAGGATCATGCTAAAGCTTCAACTGCTGTTCGTAAAAGCAATATTAGAATTTATACCCCTCCTGAGCAAGTCAAAGTAGAACCTAATATTGCTATTGTTAAAGATCTCTTGTCTAATAATATTCATGGGCATGTTATTCAATTCTTTGGTGAAACTGCTAGAATTGCTAAACCGTGTGATAGAGATAAACATAGACCTGTGGTAGGCGTGCCTGTTATTTCTGTTAAAATAGGAGATCATTGTTATCATGGCTTATGTGATATGGGTGCTAGTGCTAGTGTTATACCCATTGACTTATACAAAGAAATTATGCATGATATTGCACCTGCTGAGTTAGAAGATATTGATGTTACAATTAAACTTGCCAATAGAGAGACTATATCTCCAGTGGGAATTGTTAGAGATGTTGAAGTCTTGTGTGGGAAAACAAAATATCCCGCTGATTTTCTTGTTCTTGGTTCTTCACAAGATAGCTTTTGTCCCATTATATTTGGTAGACCCTTCTTGAATACTGTTAATGCTAAGATAGACTGCGAAAAGAATGTTGTTACTATTGGCTTGGATGATATGGTTCATGAGTTTAATTTCTCCAAATTTAGTAAACAACATCGTGAGGAATAATTGCCTAGTAAGGATGAAATTATTGGTCTTGCGTCTATTGTTGTACCTCCTAGTGATCCTTTAGAACACTATTTGCTAGACCATGAAAATGATATGTCCATGAAAGAAAGAAGGGAGATAGATGAAGTATTCTTTAAACAGGAACCTATTCTGCAACACAATTTGCCTGTTGAAATTCTAGGGGATCCTCCTCCACCCAAGGGTGATCCCATGTTTGAGCTTAAACCGTTGCCTGATAATCTTAAATATGCTTATCTTGATGAAAAGAAAATATATCATGTTATTATTAGTGCTAACCTTTCAGAGCATGAGGAAGAAAGATTATTGAAAACTCTGAGGAAGCATCGTGCTGCTATTGGATATACTCTGGTTGATCTTAAGGGCATTAGTCCCACTCTATGTCAACATAAAATAAATTTGGAAGCTGATGCCAAACCAGTTTGTGATCCTCAACGACGTTTGAATCCTAAAATGAAAGAAGTGGTAAGAAAATAAATACTCAAGCTTCTGGAGGCAGGTATAATTTATCCCGTTGCTGATAGTCAGTGGGTAAGTCATGTCCATTGTGTCCCTAAGAAGGGAGGTATTACTGTTGTCCCTAATGATAAAGATGAATTGATTCCGCAAAGAATCATCACAGGTTATAGGATGGTAATTGATTTCCGCAAATCAAATAAGGCTACTAAGAAAGATCATTACCCCATACCTTTTATTGATCAAATGCTAGAAAGATTATGCAAACATACACACTATTGCTTTCTAGATGGTTATTCCGGTTTTTCTCAAATACCCGTGTCGGCTAAAGATCAATGAAAGACTACCTTTACATGCCCTTTTGGTACTTTGCTTATAGACGTATGCCTTTTGGTTTATGTAATGCACCTTCTACCTTTCAAAGATGCATGATGGCTATATTCTCTGACTTTTGCGAGAAAATTTGTGAGGTTTTCATGGACGACTTTTCCGTCTATGGTTCCTCTTTTGATGATTACTTGAGCAATCTTGCTCGAGTTTTGCAGAGATGCGAAGAAACTAATCTTGTCTTGAATTGGGAAAAGTGCCACTTTATGGTTAATGAAGGTATTGTCTTGGGGCACAATTTTCTGAAAGAGGTATTGAAGTTGATAAAGCCAAGGTTGATGCTATTGAAAAGATGCCATGTCCCAAGGACATCAAAGGTATAAGAAGTTTCCTTGGTCACGCCGGATTTTATAGGAGGTTCATTAAGGACTTCTCAAAAATCTCCCGGCCTCTGACTAATTTATTACAAAAAGATGTACCATTTGTCTTTGATGATGATTGTGTAGAAGCATTTGAAATACTTAAGAAAGCATTAGTCTCTGCACCTGTTGTTCAGCCACCTGATTGGAATTTACCCTTTGAAATTATGTGTGATGCTAGTGATTATGCGGTAGGTGCTGTTCTACGGCAAAGAGTTGATAAGAAATTAAATGTTATCCATTATGTCAGTAAGACTCTAGATAGTGCTCAAATAAATTATGCTACTACCGAAAAGGAACTTTTAGCAGTCGTGTTTGCTTGTGATAAGTTTAGACCTTATATTGTTGATTCCAAAGTTACTATTCACACTGATCATGCTGCTATTAAATATCTTATGGAAAAGAAAGATGCAAAACCTAGACTCATTAGATGGGTTCTCCTGCTGCAAGAATTTGATTTACATATTGTTGATAGAAACGGAGCTGAGAACCCCGTTGCACACGACTTGTCTAGGTTAGAGAATGTTCTTGATGACCCACTACCTATTGATGATAGCTTTCCTGATGAACAATTAAATGTCATAAGTACCTCTCGTAGCACTCCATGGTATGCTGATTATGCTAATTATATTGTTGCTAAATTTATACCACCTAGCTTCACATACCAACAAAAGAGAAAGTTTTTTCTATGACTTGCAACATTACTTTTGGGATGACCCACATCTTTATAAAGAAGGAGTAGATGGTGTTATTAGACGTTGTGTACCCGAGCATGAACAGGAACAAATCCTACGCAAGTGTCACTCCGAAGCTTATGGAGGACACCACGCTGGAGATAGAACTGCACATAAGGTATTGCAATCCGATTTTTATTGGCCTACTCTCTTCAAAGATGCACATAAGTTTGTTTTGTCTTGCGATGAATGTCAAAGAATTGGTAATATTAGTAGACGTCAAGAAATGCCTATGAATTATTCACTTGTTATTGAACCATTTGATGTTTGGGGCTTTGATTATATGGGACCTTTTCCTGCCTCTAATGGATATACTCATATTTTAGTTGTTGTTGATTACGTTACTAAGTGGGTAGAAGCTATTCCAACTAGTAGTGCTGATCATAACACCTCTATTAAAATGCTTAAGGACGTTATTTTTCCGAGGTTTGGAGTCCCTAGATATCTTATGACTGATGGTGGTTCACACTTTATTCATGGTGCTTTCCGTAAGATGCTTGCTAAATACGATGTTAATCATAGAATTGCATCTCCATATCACCCGCAGTCTAGTGGTCAAGTAGAGTTGAGCAACAGAGAGCTCAAATTAATTTTGCAAAAGACTGTGAATAGGTCTAGAAAGAATTGGTCCAAGAAACTGGATGACGCATTATGGGCCTATAGAACTGCATACAAGAATCCTATGGGTATGTCTCCGTATAAAATGGTTTATGGGAAAGCTTGTCACCTACCTCTCGAACTAGAACATCAGGCATACTGAGCTATCAAAGAGCTCAACTATGATTTCAAACTTGCCGGTGAGAAGAGGTTATTCGATATTAGCTCACTTGATGAATGGAGAACCCAAGCTTATGAAAATGCCAAGTTGTTTAAAGAAAAAGTCAAAAGATGGCATGACAAAAGGATACAAAAGCGTGAGTTTAATGTAGGTGATTATGTATTGCTATACAACTCTCGTTTAAGATTTTTTGCAGGAAAACTTCTCTCCAAATGGGAAGGTCCCTACGTTATCGAGGAGGTCTATCGTTCCGGTGCCATAAAAATCAACAACTTTGCAGGCACAAACCCGAAGGTGGTAAACGGTCAAAGGATCAAACACTATATCTCAGGTAATCCTATAAATGTTGAAACTAATATTATTGAGACCGTAACCCCGGAGGAATACATAAAGGACACTTTCCAGAATGTCCCAGACTCCGAAAAGGAATAGGTATGTGGTACGGTAAGAAAACCGACTCCAAAACAATTTTTAAGGCAATATTTCTCCGTTTTGGAATATTTAGAAAAATAGAAAAATAAGCAGCAGTCCGGGGAGGACACGAGGCCTCCACGAGGGTGGAGGGCGCGCCCTACCCCCCTGGGCGCGCCCCCCTACCTCGTGAGCACCTCGTGTGCCCTCCGGACTCCGTTTCCTTGCACGATACGTATTTTGGTCGGTAAAAATTCATTATATATACTCCCGAAGGTTTTGACTCTCGTATCACGCAAATATCCCATGTTCTTGTTTCGAGCTATTTTTCTGACAGGTCTAGATCATCATGACGACCCCAAGTGCTTCCAAGGACAAGTTCTTCGAGAAGGTGATCAACCCTTACCCCGCGGAGGTGCTGCGACACCCTCAAACCATTGAGATGCGTGATGGGTTGCTACACATCCGCGATGTTGAGGGACCAAAGGGAATCAGAAGAGTGGAGTCGAGGCTCGACGCAATGGAGCAACAAGTTTTCAAGTGCCAGGGGATGGTGGAGTGTGGAATCAACGCTACCCACAAGATGCTCGCGGAGTTCACCAACAACTACGAACCGGATGCCAAGAAGACCGAGGAGGCCATCTTCAAGCTACATGAGAAGATCGAGCACCTCCAAGCCCAAATCTATGATCTGCAAAACCAAAACTGTGAGTATGAATATAGATTCAAAAGGATGAGTTTGGATGCAGATTTGAGGATTCCGGAGACTCGATCATCCTTCTATGATGGTGAGCCTATGCCATGGAAGGTGGACGACAAGCTCGCATCATCAACAACACCCCCACCACCAACAACAAAGAAGGAGACATGATCACATGGGTATGGGCACTCCCCTTGGCAACTGCCAAGCTTGGGGGAGGTGCCCTGGTATCGTATCACCATCACAACTCCTATCTTTACCATTTTTCTTAGTTCGATCCTTTTAGTAGTATCTTGATTTAGTAGAATAAAGTTATGGCATGACCTAGTTTTGAGTTTTGCTTTATGATCCTTCTTTGTAATCGAGTCCATGAGCTATATAATAAAGATTAGTGTTGAGTCAAGGGCTTGAGTATTTTGCCATGATCTTGGGTGATTAGAAGAAAAAGAATAAAAAGAATCAAAGAGTTCATATTGATCTTAGTGAAAGTAATGACTTCACATAGAAAGAGTTTGATGATTAAAAGTTGTTGGGAGTTGGCAAATATAGCTTTGGTCATCGTTGCAATTAATAGGAAGTAATAAGGAAAGAGAGGATTCACATATAGATATATTATCATTGACATCTTTTATGATTGGGAGCACTCATTAAAATATGACATGCTAAAGAGTTGATGTTGGACAAGGAAGACAACATGATGAGTTATGTTTTCTTACATCTGAGATAAAGTATGTTGTCATGGATCCTCTAACGTGTTGAGCTTGCCTTTCCCCCTCATGCTAGCCAAATTCTCAGCACCAAGTAGAAATACTACTTGTGCTTCCAAATACCCTTAAAACCAGTTTTGCCATGAGAGTCCACCATATCTACCTATGGATTGAGTAAGATCCTTCAAGTAAGTTGTCATCGGTGCAAGCAATAAAAATTGCTCTCTAAATATGCATGACTTATTAATGCAGATAAATAAGCTTTGTACAAACTTGTTGTGGACGCAATAAAAGCGACGGACTGTATAATAAAGGTTCACATACAAGGGGCAATATAAAGTGATGTTCTTTTGCATTAAGATTTTGTGCATCAACCCTAAACGCGCATGACAACCTCTGTTTCCCTCTGCGAAGGGCCTATCTTTTATTATTATCTTTTACCTTATGCAAGAGTCACGGTGATGTTCACCTTTCTTTTTTATTTTATCCTTTGGCAAGCTCAGCACGTTGGAAAGAACATGATATATATATTTAATTGGATGTGGGGGAGCATGAATCATTATTGTTAACATTACCCTTGAGGTAAAAGGTTGTGGGGCAAAACTATAAGCCCCTATCTTTCTCTGTGTCCGATTAAAACTCCGTAACCACAAGTATCGCGTAAGTGCTAGCAATTATGAAGGACTAGGTGATAGTTGAGTATGTGGACTTGCTTTTAAGCTCTGACATAGACTCTTTCCGATGTTATGATAAATTGCAATTGCTTTAATGACTGAGGTTATAATTTGTTGGTGCTCAATAAGGTTTCTGATTCATGCATTTTGCTTTGTGAATTGATCGTCACTTGAACATGAGTAATCATATGACAAAATCTATTTGTGTTGCTGTTATGAAATAATCATGATGCCTGCATGTCCGTATTTTATTTTTATCGACACCTGTACCTCTAAACATGAGGATATATTTATTGTTATCAGCTTTTCACTTGAGGACAAGCGAGGTCTAAGCTTGGGGGAGTTGATACGTCCATTTTTCATCATGCTTTTATGTCAATATTTATTGCATTATGGGCTGTTATTTCACGTTATGTCACAATATTTATGGCTATTCTCTCTTATTTTACAAGGTTTACATGAAGAGGGAGAATGCCGGCAGCTGGAATTATGGGCTGGAAAAGGAGCAAATATTGGAGGCCCACTCTGCGCAACTCCAAAGTCCTGAAACTCCACGGAATGTCTTAAAATAAATAAAGAAAAATCGTCGCCAAAGATGAAGGCCAGGGGGCCCACACCCTTCTCACGAGGGTGGGGGGCGCACCCCCCTGGGCGCGCCCCCCTACCTCGTGGGCCCCTTGGTGGCTCTCCGATGCCCGTCTTCTCCTATATGAAGTCTTTCGATGGGAAAAAATAACAAGCAACCTTTCAGGACGAGACTCCGCCGCCACGAGGCGGAACCTTGGCGGAACCAATCTAGGGCTCCGGCAGAGCTGTTCTGCCGGGGATACTTCCCTCCAGGAGGGGGAAATCATCACCATCGTCATCACCAACGCTCCTCTCATCGGGAGAGGGCAATCTCCATCAACATCTTCACCAGCACCATCTCATCTCCAAACCCTAGCTCATCTCTTGTATCCAATTCTTGTCTCCAAGTCCGGGATTGGTGCTAGTAGGTTGCTAGTAGTGTTGATTACTCCTTGTAGTTGATGCTAGTTGGTTTATTTGGTGGAATATCATATGTTCAGATCCTATATGCACATTATTACCCCTCTGATTATGAACATGAATATGCTTTGTGAGTAGTTACGTTTGTTCCTGAGGACAAGGAAGAAGTCTTGCTATTAGTAGTCATGTGAATTTGGTATTCGTTCGATATTTTGATAAGATGTATGTTGTCTAACCTCTAGTGGTGTTATGTGAACGTCGACTACATGAAACTTCACCATTATTTGGGCCTAGAGGAAGGCATTGGGAAGTAATAAGTAGATGATGGGTTGCTAGAGTGACAGAAGCTTAAACCCTAGTTTATGCGTTGCTTCTTAAGGGGCTGATTTGGATCCATATGTTTCATGCTATGGTTAGGTTTACCTTAATACTTTTGTTGTAGTTGCGGATGCTTGCAACAGAGGTTAATCATAAGTGGGATGATTGTCCAAGTAGGGGCAGTACCCAAGCACCGGTCCACCCACGTATCAAATTATCAAAGTACCGAACGCGAATCATATGAGCGTGATGAAAACTAGCTTGACGATATTCTCATGTGTCCTCGAGAGCGCTTTTCCTATTATAAGAGTTTGTCCAGGCTTGTCCTTTGGTACAAAAAGGATTGGGACACCTTGCTGCACTTTATTTACTTTTGTTACTTGTTGCTCGTTACAATTTATCTTATCACAAAACTATCTATTACCACTTATTTCAGTACTTGCAGAGAATACCTTGCTGAAAACCGCTTATCATTTCCTTCTGCTCCTCATTGGGTTCGACACTTTTACTTATCGAAAGGACTATGATAGATCCCCTATACTTGGGGGTCATCAATAACCATGGATTAAAACAATACTGCTACGCTGAAAATTGCTGAAGCACGCTGAAATAGAGCATCAGATCTAAAACTCTGTAAAATGGGAAGAATGGAAGGAAGTATACCTAGAACACTACATGAACAAGATAATACCCCATCATCTGCAATCTTGACCGGAACTGTAGCCATTGGCCGCATCGGCAACTGAAGCCGCACAGCCACGTCCTCATTGAGGAAGTTGTGTGAGCTCCTAGAATCGACAAGAATTAAGACTTCTTGTTCACCAATCTTGCCTAACAGCCGTACTGTGCGCAATGTAGTTTGGCCGGTAGTAGCTACCTTGGAGATGCACATTAGAACATCGTCGTCGGAGCCTGGATCCTGAACTATTGGAGCTCCTTACTCTGCCTGCAACAGCTCCAACAGCTCCCCGACGGGGAATCTTGCGGCTAATCTTCTTCTTCAAGAAAATCTTCCCTCCACCGCTTTCTCCTCCCTGCACCGCTTTCTCCTCCCTCCACGTCTTGCGGCTAATCTTCTTCTTCAAGAAAATCTTCCCTCCACCGCTTTCTCCTCCCTCCACCGCTTTCTCCTCCCTCCGCGTCTTGCGGCTAATCTTCTTCTTCAAGAAAATCTTCCCCCAATATCCTATATCACTCTCGCTTTTTTTGCAGGGAGAAAGGATGTTTTATTCCACAATGAGAGGGTTACAATCATGAGATACCAATTCCTCACACCACGAAGGAATCGAGTTCAACCATACCGCAATACAAGCTTCAGTGCGGCTATAGTGTGCCAATTGATGTGCTATCCTATTTTGATATCTGCTAACTTTTAGAGGAACAAACTTCCTGACTACCAAATGAGCTTTAATCTCAGTAGCTAGATGACCATAGGCCGACCTGGATCAATGACCATAGGATGACTATATCACTCTCGCTAACGACACATCCCTCTCCTCTGACCTTTTTGGCAGGCCGGTGTCCTCTCCACACCGCCTTCCCTCTGGAACAGCCAAAGCAGTCCCTGCAGGACACCCCATGGGCACAAGAAGGATTGGATCGAGACAAAAACATTGCAATCCATTATGTAGAAGGCAAAAGCATAGAGATAAAACCTACCAATACATATGTTTTGAAAGTGAGTGACTAATAAGATGAGAAAGCTAGGATGCTTGTAGTAAAATATATATGCCTTTCATTGCTACACCTGCCATTATCTAGAATGAGAAGGTAAGTCATATCATCAGTAAATGTGGTCTGCCACACATCATAAAGGAACTCAGTTGATTAAGTAGATATATACGCGCCTGTTACGAGACATGTGCAACAGATTACTGGAGCGGTAGAGCTCTGTTTCATCCTTCAGAACGAAAGGGAAGAAAGGTCACACTTTTTTTTGAGAAAAGAGAGAAAGAGAGAGGTGGCACCATATCTGGAATTTTTCTAGAATTTAAGCCTGTCTTCCTTAGCTTTGGGGGATCCATGGCTAAATGTTCAAAGGTGCACAAGCGAGGATCCACGGCTAAATGGTCAAAGGCACTAGAGGCAATACCATCCAGCTTGTAACTATTCCTGAACTCTTTTACCTCCTTGAGACGAATCTCCAAATCGTCGATTTGGTTGGAAATTCCACGTCGAGAGCTCAGAGTCTTGAGACGTCGAGCAATCTTGCAGAAAAAACCCTTGAAGCCACTCTGGTGGTGGCTGCCATTAACAAGCTGGAGCCAGTAGGTTGAATGGTGCGGCTGCCGTCAGAAAGGAGAGACAATGGCTATGGCTCCTACAAAGTCTTCGGTTGCTCCTTCTGGAGAAGGTGAGCAACCTTGCCGCCACTAGCACACAATCTATTCAAATACTATCACAGAGAGAGTAAGGGATGTGCCCCAAAGCCGAGGGAAGAGACGGAGACGGTCTCGCCGGAGCAGCCTCGATCCTGTCGCCGGCACCGACCACCGGTCGTCCCAACTCCAAATCGCAGCGCACCCCGCACGCGGATGAATCACTGTGTCTAGTATATATAGAGATAGAGATGGTCTTGGGAGGTTGGTTTGTACTTGGGAGGAGGGCATGGCTCATGACAAGAGGGAAGGTCATGCCATGGATCAGTGAGGTGGCAGGACATGCCGTGGATAAATGAGGTGGCATGCCGTGGTGCGGATCACTGAGGTGGCACAACATAGGAATCCCGGATACATCCTTGTCATTTCCTTTCAGTAGAGAGAATTAAGTAGCACCATTTCCTTTTATTAGAGAGAATTAAGTAGCAGTAGCACCTCCTTTTTTCAGTGGTATTTCAATGACTTGAAAAGAAGAAAATACTTGCTTTTACAATGGTCTCCATATTTTTAGCAAACTAACTTTCCGAGTCAATCAAGCCATTCTATTGTGCTTTCTTCGAGGATGTTAAAAATCAGTTGTTCTTCAGTTTGTAATTTATCTTTCTAATCTTCATTCAAGCCGTCCTTTGATGTTCATTGGCATGTGCAGTCTATTTTATCTTATTTCACAAGAATATATAACAAGCGCATGCTAGCTAGCGTCTACAAGCAAAGCAAATGGATCTGATAAAACAAGAACAAATTGATTATGTATGTGATCAACAAGTCCTCCTTTATTAGATCCTCAAAAAAGTAGACAGACACATTTGGTTTGATTGCATCTTTCAGCAACATGGTCTCATCAACCCATACATCATTCACTGGCTGATGATTACATCTATCTACATGTCCACATCGAGATATAAATGGAAAGCAACAACACTCCAAAAGCATATTATGCATCATCCCAGGAACCAACCAACGACTGACCGACCGACAACTCTCCAGGAGTTGTGCTCCAGGTAAGATTGTAGCAAAGAAGAGGAACCCCTCTTCACTCGCAGGGGCGACCAACTAAATAGGGATTTTCCTAGAAAACCAACCGAGATAAGATAGCCAGCCAGCCAGCCACTTCAGCTCCAGGTGGCCCTTGACCTTGAGCATATCAAACTTTCCTGCCTGCCTCTTGCGACTTCTAGGATTGCCGACATCGTCGTCATCATCAATCTCAATGACTCGCCTTGCCGTGGAAGAGGCAGACAACATTGCCATGGTAGCGCGAGCCAAAACCTTGTACAAAGGTTACAAAACCTCAAAGGATTAGCTGTAGAATAGTCTGGAGGTACTCCAAAACAGTACATGTAGTTTGAGCTATCACATAATTGACCAGATGAAATTTTAAAATCATAAGCTATGTTCTCTATTATCAGAAATCACAAGTCATAAGATATCACTATCAGAACTCTAATGTCATTGTGGACATCGATATAGTACATGAGCAACAACACGATCAAGCCTAGAAAGTAGCATTGCCAGCATAAGTATGAAACTGCCAAGATCTACTTGGACTAGTATTAGTTGTTGTGCTCAAGCCTACAAAACCCTCTTTGAAAATGTATAGATGCCATTGGACGGTGCGTGTGTAACGACGCAGAACATGATACTCTGACAAACAAATAAATGTACCATCAGATTGCTAGGAAACCATGTTTGAAAAATAAATAGAATTGTGCCTTAAGACCGCTTTGTTCTCAAGAAACAAGGTGCGGGTCATTGAGCATAGCGTGTGCAATATTGGATCCACAAAGGTCAGAATTGTACTCTTCTTAGAAATAGAACCAGTGATGTTGCCTCTAAGGGAGCAAGAGTTCCTAACATGGTTGTATTGAACGAGTTACTGCAGGTCTAATAAATCACATGGTTTCTACAATTGTTCGTATGTAAGGTCGTGTTGCATCAATTTCCTTTTCACATGCCATCAAAACAGATTCCTCATAATAAATCACATCTTTTAGTCTTATAGATGATGCAGAGGAAGCGGGAAGAGACCGAATATTGCTTAGCACTAAGCAGAGTAACAAAGAAAGCCAATGAGGGGAATCGGCAATACCTTCATAATGCAACAGGAAGGCCAACTATACGCATCTAACAGTCTAGAGGGTGCGTCCATCCATCGACTGTTTCACATAAACAGTTGAAGCTGAAGCTGCAGCTTGTCACCCTGCTGCACACCGCCCTCATGGTGTAGCCCACTGGCTACCACCGGTTTTGTCATCTTGGGCGCCATCGACGACCCGGTGTTGGCGCAGGTGCTGCGGGACAGAGAGATGGAAGATGTTACAAATCTGCAGGTACCTATTCAAGCACTCGACTAAACTTAGTCCAGTGTTCATTACAACATCTGTAATTTCACTAGACTAGAATCAGTGCGATGTCAGCAACAACAAACACTGCTACTACTTACTTGCCAAGCAGCCTAATCATAGCGGCAGCTAGAAGAGCGACGCCAAGATTCTTAATCTTGCTTAATTAATGGCCAACCAACAGCATCCTTGTTTGCCATCAAGTCAGGTCAGGTCCCTCCCTGGGTGTGCACGCGGGAGCAAGAGTCATTAGTCACCAGCTGATAATAATAATAAGGTAACAAAGACCAAGTACTAGCTAATCAACAGGCATGCATATACTGCTATGACAGGAGCATCGTTTCATTAGTCAGGTGCCTGGACACAAGAACAAGATCCCGAACCCTGTGAATCAAATAATCAACAAACTAGTGGATACAATGATAGCTAAATTAGCACTTTGAGGCAAAATCCACTAAAACAGTGACACTAGTTACCACTCCCTCCGTCCCACAATATAAGATCATTTTTCAAGCTAACAAAGTTTGAAAATGATCTTACGTTGTGGGACGGAGGGAGTATAATACAATCACATGAAGCACAAATGTTGGCATCACAGATCAGGAATTCACAGTGGTGTAGGCCCTAATAAAGTATCCATGCATCTGGATTTATCATCTAACATTGAACATTTTCATGCAAGAGACCACTAGGTAAATGCAACACTTGGGTGAATAAATACAAAGGCACCGTTGCACCAATCATTCTGCGGTGTGAATTTCTATGGACAGTTTCATGTGCATGTCACAGAACTGGACCCATGCCAAACTTTTGGCATGGCTCGATGGCCATGGCCATACAGAAAAAGCAGAGGAGAGGAAGCAAGTGTCTTACCTATGCCAAAGTCTAAGAAGAAGCAGAGGCACAGGGAAAGCTGCGCGGGAGGCGTCGAAATGAGCTTTTCATAAGCCAACCATCCATGAACAAAGCTGCAATACAAATGAAATAGTTGAGAATCTAGCATTCCAATTTTTCCTTGAATTACTGACAAAAACAAGAAACAGATAACATCAGGTTTAGAGAGAAGCCTGTAGGCAGCACCTGTGCAAATCATCGTGCACAAACTGGTACTCGATGGCCTGCAACAAGGATCACACGAGATACATGGTCAAGACGAGACGAGGGACAAGCAAAAAAAAGTGTCTTTACTATAGATTCAAATCATACGCACGGGTTGCACGGTCATGGTGGTACCATTCTGCTTGTAGAGGATGATGCAGAGCTTCAGGATGATGCTCTTGTCAATGCCGAGCTTCTCAACCATATAATCTGAGCCATACACAATCAAACAGCAACATGAGCATATTAGCACCAAATATAGAAACTCAGGTACGCATCTCTCCCTGCAAACTCACCAGAACCAATGAAGAGGCAACCACCACTTCGGTGTTGGCTGTGCCGCTACCACCTCATTTGACAAACTGGTGTCATAGCTTGCCACCAAAGCACTAACCCAGTGGCATCACCATCAAACTCCAAACTGCGGGTGGAAATAAACTAAAGTATTAGACTAGTACAGAAGTAGTTCCAGATGCAATGTATTAGAGAAATGCAAGGAAGATTCAGGGAGCTCCTAACATCATTTGTATCATCCAAAATATGCAAGAGAAATGCAAGTTGTCATCTGAATTTATCATCAAACATATAACATTTGCAAGCGAGAGCCTATTTCTAGAAAAATGCAACACTTGGTGAAAGAGAACCTGTACTTAACCAACAACAAGTCATTTACCAAATGATGAGAAAGTTTTACAAAGACTTCATATTTTTACAAACAAATACACATGTTTGGTCGCACTAATCAGTGTGTACTGTGAAACTTCTATGAGCAGTTCAGGTGGGGGTGTGTTGCAAAACTCAACCCACGCCAAATTGTCACCATGGCTCGATGGCCATGGGAACAAAGAGCATAAGAGAAAGCATATGAGATGAACCAGGTGGCTTACCTATGCCAGAAGCACAGGGGAAGCCATGCGGGAGGCATCAGAGTGAGCTTTTCATAAGACAGTCATCCATGAACAAAGCTGCAAAACAAATGAAATAGTTACGAATCTGGCATTCCAAAAAGATCCAAGAATTACAGTCAAAAACAATAAACAACAATACACGATGCACAAGCTCTAGAAGGGAAATGAAACAGATAAGCACAGCTATACAGAAGTTAACCCCAATAGTTATAAAGAAAAAGAATAGAGCATGTGTTCCATCTAATCTTGAAAAACAGGACCAAGAAACAACTATACAGGAAATATACACTCTAAAAGCAAATCCTAGCATGACCAAGAACCATGCCATTTGATCTATAAACGTGACCACCATAAAACCCCAGTTTACCACCATGAGGAACCAAATAAAATAAACCCTTTTCTTATCAATTAATGCATAGAAATTAACTAAATCATCACAACCACAAAATTGTGGTGGCAGAGGACCACCACCATAGAAAGCATGGTCACAGGACAACCACCACAGATTGTGGTGGCCAGAGGACCACCATCAAATAATCACATCACTCGTTGATACAGTCATAGCTAACTTAGCACTTTGAGGCTAAATCCGCTAAAATAATGACACTTATAAGGCATTCACAGGAAGCACAAATGTTGGCATCACATATCAACAATTCACATTGCTTTAGGCCCCAATGAAGTGCCCAAACATCGGGATTTATCATCTGGGACCATTTTCATGCAAGAGATCATTTCTAGAAAAATGCAACACTTCGTGAAAAGAGACCCACAGCGTGCTGCAAATGTTTCATATTTTTACAAATAAATACATAGGCTACGTTGCGCCGATCATTCTGCGGTGTGAAACTTCTATGGACAGTTTCATGTGTGCGTGTCGCAGAACTGGACACATGCCAAACTGTTACAATGGCTCGTTGGCCGTTGCCATACAGAGAAAGCAGAGGAGAGGAAGCGACCGTCTTACCTATGCCAAAGTCGAAGAAGAAGCAGAGGATGCACAGGGGAAGCTGTGGGAGGCATCGGAGTGAGCTATTCGTAAGCCAGCCATCCATGAACAAAGCTGCACAAATGAAATAGTTAAGAATCCAGCATTCAATTTTTCCTTGAATTGCTGACAAAAACAAGAAACATATAACATCAAGTTTGGAGAGAAGCCGGCAGGCAGTACTTGTGCAAATCATCATGCATGAACCGGTACTCAACAGCCTGCAACAAGGATCACACGAGATACATGGTCAAGACAAGACGAGAGACAAGAAAAAAAGTCTTTACTGCGGATTCAAATCTTACGCACCAGTGGCACCGCCCATGGTGGTTTCATTCTGCTTGTAGAGGATGACGTAGAGCTTCAGGCTGATGCTCTTGTCGATGCCGAGCTTCTCGACCATATAATGTGAGGCATACACAATCAAACACCAACATGAGCATATCAGCACCAGATATAGAGAACTCAGATATGCATCTCTCCCTGCAAACTGGTACAAGTAAAACTATTGGGTGAAGCCGGCGGAGGTTGGTTCATGAATGTACCTTACATGTTCTTCATGACATCGAGGTCGATGTCGTAGGCCACTAGCTCGGGTTGAGCGTGGCACTGAGGTCTGGATACAAGAACACGAATCAAATAATCACATCACTAGCAGATAAAATCATAGCATACAATATCACTTTGGGCTAAATCCACTAAAACAGTGACACAAGTTTCCAAGACAATCACAAAAGCACGAATGTTGGCATCATAGACCATAATAGGTCAAGAATTCACATTGTTGCCGTTCCCAATATATGATTTCCTCGGATCGCTTAATTATGCAACAAAAAATTATGAAGAACCCAGTAAAAGGGCACCATTAAACTGACTGAGCAAACACCACATGGACAGATTATTTTTCACAAAAGTATGTATTGCCAGATGACCATACCACAAGACAAAACACCATACTAGAAATTACCAAGGCTTGAATACCATTTTATAGCTTTTCGCAAAAAAAAAAAGAATACCATTTTATAGCATGGAATCAGCACGATGGCCGGGCACCAGAGCATGGGGTAGAGTAGCGAGCAGACGAACAGTTACCTGAACAACGGTCGAAGGAGAGGCGGTGTTGCGGTGTTGTGGACTCGATGCCATCGCATGGGGAGACAAGTCATGCACTTCCGCATGCACAAGAACCCTATGAATCAAATAATCACAACATTAGTATATAATATCATAGCTAAATTAGCACTTCAGGGCTAAATCAACTAAAACAACCACACTTATTACTCTAAGACATCACAGGACTTCTGTACAACTGATCATACCCCAATAAAACTGGGCTTTGCCATCCGAAGGACGCTACAGGGCGCCACACCTATTCCCAGCGGGAACGAAATTGCAGTCTGAGAGAGAGGGAAAGCCGCACCACCGCCGACCAGTTCACACCGGGAAAGAAACCACATCCTAGATAGCTGGTAGATGTGCCGAAGACCAGCGGTCATGCCGGAGGACCAGACCACACGCCGAGATTGCCTCTTTTCTATTCTAGATACCGCACCCTATTGTTGCCAATGAAAAGATCGGTCCTATTTAGAGGGTGCTTGGATCCAAAAGACTTATTTTAGTCTGACTAAAAATAGTTTCTTTAAGAGGCTAAAGTTCCAAGCACCCCTGACTAAAGAGGGGCTAAAACTAGTCTTGAGATTAAAATATTTTAGTTAGGCGTACCCTTACTAAAATGTGGATTAGTCATCTCTCTCCTCATTTAATTCCTCTCCTTTAACACAGATGAATTCTGGATTGGAGGGTTTGGATGATAATAAATGCTCATTAACTTGATTTTAGTCTCTTTAGTATTTTGATCCAAGCATGGGTGAGGCTAGCAAATTTTAGTCCCACTACTTTTAGTTATGGGACTAAAACGTATCCAAGCACCCTCTTAGGGGAGAGAGAGAGAGAGAGATACCTGGGGAAGATGGCTGAGTTTTTTTACTGAGACGATCGGGCTTCTTTGTTCTAGCATGAATCGACCATTGGGTTATGTCCGTCATTTAAGTACGGGAATAAAGCGACGACTCCACATGTTTAAACGTTAACAGAAATTGGTTAAAAAGGAAGAATAATGCTGATGTGGCAGATTGATGAGGTGGACAGGTTGCATGTTAAGATAAATCACACTAGTAGAAAAACACCTAATAGTCCCGGTTCGTAAGGGCCTTTAGTCCCGGTTCATGAACCGGGACTAATGGGCCGTTACTAATACCTCCACCCATTAGTTCCGGTTCAAACAAGAACCGGGACCAATGTGCCTCCACGTGGCCCTGTGCGCCGAGCCCAGTCATGGGTCTTTTGGTCCCGGTTGGTGGCACCAACCGGGACCAAAAAGCGTCCACGCGTCAGCATTCCAGTGGTTGGGGTTTTTGTTTTTTTTGAAAGGAGGGGGGGATTGGGGGTTTTGGGGGGTTAATTTACATGTTTCATATATTGTGTTAGCTAGCTAATTAATAGAGAGAAGTGTCCTCTCTTATGTCTGTGCTTGGTCGACTCTACGTACTATATATACATAAGTGATCGAGAGAACCATTCAGTACAGAAGTTCATGCATACCGAGAGAAGTGATCGATCGACCTCTCTCCTTCTCCGAGAGATTGGTCGAACAACAAATTTTTGTATATCATGTATCTGACGCTACTAGCTACATACATGCATGTACAATATGTATAAGATCTCTTATAATTACAATCCCCTAGCAATTGAAATCAATTTCCACATGGTATTCTCCGGCTTTATTGATCACGTGGTCAAGAAAGAATCCCGCCAATTCCTCTTGAATTGCTTTCATGCGATCTGGTTCTAGGAGTTCATTCCGCATCTGCCACGTCTAATTTAGAAGGGGGTTAATTAATACATATATATGAATGAAACTCAACAGAAACGATGGTGTAATAAAATGAAATTGTGAATATTATTGCTTACTCACTTCATATTGTCTTTGAGAGTAGCCCCGCTTGTTTTTCAAAGTCGCGTTGTGGATGAACTCGCACACATAGTATCCACAGAAATCATTCCCTTCTTCCTGCCACAAGCACTTTACGAGAAATAGAGGTCAATCAAACTGATAATGAAGCATTATAAATTGCATTGATGAAAGTATAGCTATAGAATCAACAGGAGATGCGCGCAACTAGCTAGCCAGTAGTACTTACTTTCGGGTATGTATATCGCAGCTCCTTCGGCAGTCTCGGAGCTTCTGTGGTGAACTGTTTCCAAACCCTGCAAGACAAAGAAAATAATTATTATTACTTGAGATATCAGGAAATGAACAAAAAGTTGCCGATATGGTGCGATAATGATCGATTGAACTTACTTGTTGAGCATTTCAGTCATGTCCGCATAGGATTTGGGATCTTTCCGTCTCGAGTCTAAGACGGTTACTAGTCCACGCTCAAGCTTAATCTCCAGAAAAATATAGTGGTACCTGCGCACGCATGCATAACTCATCAATTACATTACTATAACCTCGCTCGAGTAATAAGGGAAACCGAATATGCACACGACAGTAACACTCACTTGTCGTTGTAAGGAAAGAGTATGGTATCTTTGTTTTGATTGTTTATCAATGATTGTAGCACGTTGTCCTCGGCCTCTTTGATGTCTTTTTTAACCAGAAATTCATCTATGATATTTGTGTTAATGAACCCAATATCATAAATTTCTTGTTTTTTGCACTCGACGATCTTCAATCTGCATAATATATTGAGGATAATTAATTATAAATACATGAAATGAAAGAGCCGAGCTATATATAGAGACTTAATGACATAAATAGTACTTACAGACAGTAGCAAAAGACCATTAGTTTATCGAGGGCCTTTTGATTGAAGAATGCGAAGAACTCATAAAATGGAACAGTCAACAGATCATTTGTAACAAGGTCTTCCTCCTCTTTAATATGCAGATACAAAGCATTCGTACCCTCAGACTCTCTGCAGGTTTTCATGTACCAATTATGGAATCTTCGCATCATTGTTGTCAGAGATTTTTCATCTTTGACGAGAGGCTTCCCGTACTCGTATCTGTGTTCGTCCACCTCCAAGAAATCAGGAAGTGCATCGTCAGGCAGGTAATCTTCAAGATTGCCATAACCGGCCACCGTCCCCGGAGCATTAGACACATTGAGCGGGTGGCACGATTGTTGTGCTTGTTCGCCGAGCTGGGCAATTTTTCCCCCTTTGCTCGTTCTTTTGACCTTTTAGCACTGACAGTAGTTCCCGACCGCTGGGCTTGGAGATATGTCTGTTCAGTAATGCGCTCATAGTTGGTTCTCGGCGGAGACTTTGGTGGTTTCCTCAGGGCATCGATAGTGCGCTTTGCTTTCACCGGATCTACCTTCTCCTCCGGAGGTGGATGTCTCTTTGCTTTCACCCCTTCAAAGAACTCCTTCACGTGGGTCCGCACAACCGTATCATTTTCCTCCTCGGACCTCTCGTACGGTAACTTCTCTAGAGGCTTGAGAGATGGACCGTATTTGTATTGCCTCCCGCCTCTGGTTGTGCTGCTAGACGCCGGAGCAGACGGGGCGGCTGCGGCGTCTGTCTTCTTTCGTGCTTGCTTACGAGGCGGAGGAGAAGGAGTACGACGCGCCGGAGCAGCCGGGGCGGCGGCGGGTCTCTTCCGCCCTTGCTGGCGAGGCGGAGAAGGAGGATGCTGCTGGCTGCTCGGGAGCGCCGGCGCAGGCAGAGAAGGAGGCGGAGTGCCGCCATGCGCCGGAGAAGGAGGCGGAGTGCCGCCATGCGTGCCCTGATCGTCACTCGCCGGAGGAGGAGGCGGTGGAGGAGGCGGAGTTCCCTGACTCGCCGGAGCAGGAGGAGGAGGCGGAGGCGTCCAGTTCGGAAGGTTGATGAGCTCCTTCTTCCATAGGATAAACTTGGCCAACAGCCGCCTTGACCTTCAAATTCATCCATCGCGCCATAATGTGGCAATTTTGAGACTCCGTGATACCATCCACGGGATAGCTGGCAGGAGCCGTCAAGACATGCTCCGGCTGAAGCAGCTCGGTGGAAGCCACGCTGCTACTCCGCTGAGATGGCCGGGTAGCTCCGGGGGAAGCTTCGGCAGGTCGTTTGCTGCGATCTGCTGCTTCTCGTTCCTCTTCTCGATCCTCTAGCCCCATTACCCTTTCGTGCAGCGCCTGCAGTTGGTCCTGCTCCAGTTTCTTCCTCCTCTCGTGGGTTTTGTAACCCCCTGCGTCCGGAAAACCAACCTTCCACGGAATGGAGCCTGGCGTGCCTCGTGTCCGTCCAGGGTGCTCAGGATTCCCAAGGGCCATTGTGAGCTCGTCCTTCTCCCTGTTTGGAAGGAACGTCCCTCGCTGCGCTGCATCGATATAGTGTCGAAGGTTCTTGACTGGTATTTCCAGTTGCTCGACCGTCCACTGGCAAAACCCTCTTACAGGGTCCAAGGTTCCGCCAGACCCGAAGAACCAAGTCCGGCAACGGTCTGGCCATCTCATTGTCTCTGGTTCGATCCCTTTTTCAAGCAGATCATTCTCAACCTTGGACCACTTAGGCCGGGCTTGCAGGTAGCCACCTGACCCCGTGCGATGGTGAAGAGTCTTCTCTGCAGCATTTTTCTTGTTTGTCTCTGACATCTTCTTACTCTTTTCCGATGTCTTGTGGGCCACAAATGCGGGCCAGTGATCTTTGATCTTCTCATATTTGCCGATGAATTCTGGTGTCTTTTTATTTTTGACAAACTGGTTCAGCTCTTTCCTCCACCTCCTCATTAGGGTTGCCATCTTCTTAAGAGCACAAGACTTGATTAATTCCTCTTTAACTGGCTTTTTCGGATCCTCCTCTGGCGGTAGGGTGAAATTTGCCTTCAGCTCAGTCCAAAGATATTCTTTCTGCATATCATTGACATAAGACACCTCAGGGTCTTCCTCCTTAGGCTTATACCATTGCTGGATGCTGATCGGGATCTTCTCCCTAACAAGAACCCCGCACTGAGCAGAAAATGCCTTCCTTGTCCGGATGGGTTCAATCGGTTCGCCGTCGGGCGCGATTTCTATGATCTCAAACTTTTCATCCTAGCTCAACTTTTTCTTTGGGCCTCATCTCCTTACCGAAGTTGTGCTCGATCCGGAGGGCTAGAAATTATAAGGAAGAAAGACGAGAGTAATTAATATGTGTACATATACAAAACAATGGAAGCATCAATTAACTAGTCAGCACGGGCTTAACTAATATATATATACCTAGCCGGGCTCGGTTCGGTCACCGGAGCAGTCAGCACGGTCTCCTTCTTGTACCTCCATTGTGTCACCGGAGCCATCATGAACATAGTCCTGTTCTTGTACCGGCATTAATGGGCCGAAGCCATCATGAACATAGCCCTCTTCTTCACCCTGTTCTTCCAGCTAACCAACGGTGTCGAGGAGAAATGACGCAACTTCATCCCTTCCATTTGCGATTATGTCCCTCAATATTGCTTCTGTTTCTTCGTCTCGGCAGTGCTCCATAGTTTCTGCAAATATTTACAACATGTCAATTATTATTCAAACATGGTACAGATGGATATATATATATATATATATATATATATATATATATATATATATATATATATATATTAGTGGCAAACGTAGAACTAGCCAGCTAATCACAATAAGGAATCATGTTAGTGGCCTCGATGCTGCTTCTCTAGGGTTTGGGGTCGCCTCGACACAACAACGCTTCAAAGGTTTGGGGTGGCCTTGACGACAACGCTCTTTTAACTTGGTAAATTTGGGTGGCCTCGAGAGAGTTAATTTG
>NC_041391.1:696429989-696439233 GCF_002162155.2 Triticum dicoccoides | reverse complement strand
CTAATACACCCTTTAGTCCCGGTTGGTGCCACCAACCGGGACCAAAGGCCTCTTTTTCGGCAGCCCAAAGGGCGGGAACCGGCGGCCTTTGGTCCCGGTTGGTGGCACCAACCGGGACTAGTTCCTCCCCCTTTAGTCCCGGTTGGTGCCACCAACCGGGACCAAAGGCCTCTGTGCTGCCTGCCTCGGGGCCAAAGTCTAGTCCCACCTCGCTAGTTGAGAGGGGCGCGCAGTGGTTTATAAGCCCCACTGCCGCACCCCTCTCGAGCTCCTCTCCACCGCAGGCTTTCGGGCCTACTTGCTATTGCTTTGCCTGATGAGCCTTCTGGGCCTACTGCGGGCCTGAATCCTGGCCCATAGTAGGGTTTCATGTCATATTCAGGCCGTGGGGGCCCACTAGGAGGCATTTTTTTGTTTTTTCTTTTCTTTACTTATTGTTGCTATATTTATTTTGTTTCCAGTTTTTTCTTTTGTTTTCTGCATTATTTATTTTCTTTTGTTTTTTGCTTTATTTTTTAATTGTTTTTTTCTTTTAGTTGTAGGAAAATTATAAACTTTCCATTAGTGCCATTAGTTTTCAAATTTGAAAACACTTTTTTTGTCTTTTTGTTTTCTTTCTTGCTTTATTTCTTTTATTTTGTTTCTACTTACAACAAAATACTTATTGTTGTTTTTTTGTTTTGTTTTCTGCATTATTTATTTTCTTTTGTTTTTTGCTTTATTTTTTAATTGTTTTTGCTTTTAGTTTTAGGAAAATTATAAACTTTCTGTTAGTGCCATTAGTTTTCAAATTTGAAAACAATTTTTTTGTTTTTTTGTTTGCTTTCTTGCTTTATTTATTTTATTTTGTTTCTACTTACAACAAAATACTTATTGTTGCTATTTTTAATTATTACGAGGGCCGAACCATAAGACATTAAAGCATTTCAAATGAACTCTGAAAATGTTGAAAGTTGGCATGGTATCATAAATTGACCCACATAGCATGTGCATATACAAAACGGACAATGGTATCATACTCGTCGGTTACAAAGTTGGCATGGTATCATCATAATAGTTGCGGGAGAAAGTCTTCACTTTTTCTTCGCTTGTGTCATTTGCTTATTGCGTCGTAACCATGGATAATCTTCATCGTTTTTCAGGATGCTGGGGTCAGCCTTGACTTTGAAGGGAGAAATTTCATGAAACTTTTCATAATCTTCAGACATGTCTGTCTTGTCCTCCACTCCCACGATGTCCCTTTTTCCTGAAAGAACTATGTGGCGCTTTGGCTCATCGTATGATGTATTCGCTTCCTTATCTTTTCTCTTTCTCGGTCTGGTAGACATGTCCTTCACATAGATAACCTGTGCCACATCATTGGCTAGGATGAACGGTTCGTCAGTGTACCCAAGATTTTTCAGATCCACTGTTGTCATTCCGTACTGTGGGTCTACCTGTACCCCGCCTCCTGACACACTACTAGAAAAACCCCTACTAATGGCGCACCTAGTATGGCTATTAGTGGCGCATCTGTGGTGCGCCATTAATAGCACGCCATTAGTAATTTTTACTAATGGTGCACCACCTGGTGCGCCATTAGTTCTGGTATACTAATGGCGCACCTCGGGTGCGCCATTAGTATAGGCCAGGGTGCGCCATTAGTATGCCTCCCAGGGGCCATGTATACCCAGGTGCTTTGGCATACTAATGGCGCACCACCTCTTGATGCGCCATTAGTAACCGCGGCATACTAATGGTGCACTGCCCAGTGATGCGCCATTAGTATGCACTGTCATACTAATGGCGCACTGTCATGTGATGCGCCATTAGTATGAATATTAGGTTTTTTTTATTTTTTTATTTTCTGTTTTTTGCACAGGTTACAAAATGTATAGTTTGACAAAATATAGACAGCACACATCAACAACAGATTCATCAAATACAATAGAAGATTAGTCTTTGAATACAATTCATCATATTAGTCTCCGAATACAATTCATCATATTAGTCTCCGAATTGAAAAGACCGAACAAAGATAGAACATTATATTACAAGTCTCGAGACCGCGAGTAGCGAGTCTGTCTTCACATTACAAGTCGATATCGATCATCTAAACTACCATCACATAGAAGAGAGTTGCGGTCATCACGATGAGCATCATCACGATGAAACTCGTCTTCATCCGGTTCCTCCAACGCTCCCTCCCCTCTCCCGCTAGATAGCGGGCGTATCTAGATTCGGCCTCGGCCCTAGTGGTGTACCCTTTGTAACTGTTACCGCTGAATCGGTGAACCTGTCTCCGACACTCCTCCCAGTCATCGTAGACTCCAGGAACCTTACCCTTGTACACGACATACGTCGGCATCGCTATGCACTAGCCAAACGAAACGTTAGTACCAATTCACAGACAATACATAAGCAATATATAAGTATGCAACAGAACGATCGGAAGAGAAAAGCAAGACATTAATAGCATCGATTACATCTAAGTTGAACGACTCTCGAAACCAAAGAGACATACTACAAGTTCATTAAAGTTTAATTACAACATGAGCCAATCGATGTTTCAGAACTAGACAACTCGACTCAAGGGACCGGAGCGTGGATGAAGCCGCCGTCTATCGTGGGAGTCATGAAAGAATGGGCGTTGTCATCCTGCATTTGTAGCATTGTGTCGATGTCACTGTTGGACGGTTGATTTCTGAGGTAGAACTGCCCCGAGGTACGAAGGACATCTTGATGGATGATTTCTGCAAACTCCGACTGGATGCGAAAGAATTCTTGTCGGAGGTCCGCGTCCTGGATTGCCGACACGCTCGCGGCCCAATCTTTGAGTTTACTTGGTAGCAGAAGTTGATGATGGTCCCGTACGATCGCCCGCATTTGATGGATGGCGTAGTAGGCACCCTTCTGACCACCAGGCGGCTGCTTGACGCAGCAGAACGTCGTATTGTGGGAGAACACGTGCTTGCCGTACTTACGAATAGGCCTGGTGAAGGTGCCTCTAGATTGGGCATAGCCAGGGAGAACATCATCAAGAACCTTCTTGACATTTTTGTAGTCTACGTTCGACTGACGGTCCGGGTCGAAATACGTGGCCATGGAATATTTGGGGCTTAGGAGGATGAGCGTGCAACATGTGTCACTGCAGAAAACACGGAAGTTAAAAGAAAAACGATCGAAATGTAAGAATTCATATGTTACGGGCCGGTTGAGGGGAGGACTTACTCGGGAAAGTAAGGCACGAGGAAGTTATCCTTATCTTGGTTTGCCAGAATGACGCCTTCGAGGTAAGAACTCGCGACTTGCCGGTCCCCAGCACTGCCCAAGATCTTGGCACGCATGTAGAAGGGGTCGACTATCACGATGTCCGGGGTCTTGTCGCGAATGATCCGCATCTCCATACTCAGCGAAAATAGCCGAACGAAGGTGTAGTGCAGCGGATGAAGGTTCAACATAGCGTGGATGTCATCAAAACGCAGGACGATCGTACGCCCGATGGAGTTATCCACAAAGCCCTTGCCCTCTGGCACCTTGGCCGCGAAAACCGGGTATGCCACATCCTTCTCTCTGAGACGCCGCTTCTCCAAAGCAAGAACACTGTCATGCAGACTCCGCATAGCACCGGTTGCAGCATTGAGCATATTTGTCGGTAGCATCGCCCTACCCGCCACATGCACCCTCCTCGAGATATCCTGCAGTGAAGGTGGCCCGTCCTGAGCACGGATCGTACTCGGTGCCGGTTGGCTCGCACCCTTCTTAGTATTTCTTTTGTGTGCCTTCTTCTTCTCCTGTAATGGGACCGAGTTCTGCTCACAGACCGCCTTCTTGAGTGTGTTGGGGCTGATAATATTTCGCACCTCGCCTATCTGAGGCTCGGTGAAGTCGGCAGCTGGAGGCGTCTCCTGAGAGCTGAACGCCAGACGGCACCTGTTGCAACTTGGCTTCTCCGCGGTACGAGCTAGATCGCACACGTCTTTTGTTGGGTTTGGTTCTTGAGAAGGAGGCCCCATGAAGTCGCCATCGTACCCATGCTCGGCAAAGTACTGATCGACATTGCCAAATGTATCATCGTCGTCGTCGTCGTCGTTCTGATCCTGTGCCATATGCATGTTTGGATCCAGTGGCATAGGGATGTCCGGCACCGTTACGACGGTCTTGCCATGGGGCCGACTTGGCGCCGGCACGACTGGCGGTGTTGTCTTTGGGGTGGTGTCCCTCGCCCCCAAACGAATCTGGCTCTTCGGCCAAAGCAGGGGCCAGCTCAGGCAGGCACTGAGGGTCATCATGTCTTCATCGTCGGCCCCGACGGGTCGAATCGGAGGTAACAAGTCGTCGCAGCCTGGCAGCACCCGAACCAGTTGAACCCTAAACAAGTTGGGTGGCATCTGGGTACCGTGGAACAAGGGGTTGCCCGGTTGAACGATTTTTCCCTTGGCGACATCGACCAACTCGTTGTTCACGAAGTGGAGGAGAGTGCACGGAACGTCGGCGGTGCCCTGCGAAAACATGTAGGGCGTCAGGGATGCCCAGTCAAAGGCAAGGAGATGAAGTCCTCGGCCGAGAGAGGCTTAATTAGTTACCGTGATGATGGCGTCGAGCTCGGCTAATGTCGAGGCACCGCCAACGGCGGGCGTGCAGTTGACGGAGGGGCCGCTTGCTGAAGAGGTGCCGGCCGGCGTACACCCGGGTGCATTAAGCTCCCGTGCCGGCGTCGGAGACACCAATGCCGCCTCCGCCGGAGGCACCAATGGCCCCGCCATCGCATTATGCGAGTTGCTGGCCGTGAAGCTAGGAATCGGGGGCGGCCCCTGTTGGCCGCCCGCAATCCACGCACTCAACCCCGAGATCAAGGTAGGCACAAGGGCGATGATCGTCGCTCCGAGTCGTTGTTCCACTTGCTCTTGGAAAATCTCCGGAATCTGCGCCACCTGTGCCTTGAGTTCTTGAACCTCTCGCGCCTGGCTTTCCGAGCTGGTCTTTTTCTCCTTCCGCACACCAGCGGTATAGTATGACCCCCATTTTGTCGACAAGCCTTTGCCGGCCACACGACCAACTGACGTCGGCTTACTGAGCTTATCCTTGTTCTTCATTACATTCAACCCCCTATTTAGAGTGGTGTCCCAAGGGTTGCTCTTAGTCGACCCCGCGCTACTGCTTTCAGTCGCCTGTGGAAGGAATGTGAACCATTTGGAAATTTGGCTTCATTAATTAGAATGCAACCATATGGAGCTAATTAAGCGGGGGTGTATTCCTTACCAGAACAAGCTCAAGTTGCCTGGTCTTCGGATCCGTGGTAAGCTCCTTTGTTTTCGGGTCCTTCTTGTACCGGGCCCTGACAAAGTTCCTGGTCTGCTTGTCACCGTATGTATCGAAGAGGGGCGGTAGGCCTTGCTCGGCACGGTCCGCCTCCTCCTTGTCCCATATAGGCTCCGCCACTCTGTAACCGCCGGGACCGAGTGTGTGTTCCCCTATGTTCAGCTCCCGCATTTGTTTCCCCCACTCACTTGATTGGGAGCTTGCGGTGCTCGAGCAATTGATCTTGAAGTCGTTGTAGTCATCTTTGGTGATCGAAGGATTTTTCTCCTTGATCTTCTGATAACTCTCACCTTTCTCGATCATTCTCTTCACATTGCTTTTCCAAGTAGACAGGGCCTTGCTCATCTTCGTGAGGGCAGCATTGTTCACTTTATTCCCTTTGAGGCTTGTGTTTTCAAATTCAGCGGGGAACTTGTATCGTTCGTGCAGCTTCGTGAAGAGGAGGTTGCGCAAATTCCCTCGGTCAGGATGCCTCAGGTTCTCAGTGTTGATCGAGACTGTGCTCCGGACAATGCACCCGAGCTGAAGCGAGTACCCCTTGACTATTCGTTCAGGCGCCGTTGGATTCCCGTTGGAGTCCACTTCAGTAACTTCCTCCTTGAGGGTGCGGAGCACGATCGGGCGCCGGTCCTTCCGTTGCCTCTTCGGTTGGCTGCCATCTGTGTGTGCGCCGCCATCATCAGTGGTGGCATCCTCGGCGGCACCATCAGTGGTGGCATCAGTGTGGTCATCCTCGGCGGCACCATCCATGGTCTCAGGATCGGTGGGGAAGGCGGCGGCCTCATACAAGTGAGGTTGTTCCTCCATCTCCTGGGACAGCTCCCAGAATGCCTTGCCGCCCGAACCCCCGGCCTCATCGTTGTGGGCCATGTTTCTCTCTAAATAGAAACAAAGTTTGGTCAAAAAGTTGGTTATTGTCAAGGAACAAGATCATGGTCTCATCATTTAGGGTTTGTCGACACCGAGGCATCCTAAAATCTAAGCTTTTATCATTGAGGGTTTTTCGACGCCAAGGCACCCTAAAAGCCTAACCTTTCATCATTTCGGTTTTTATCGACACCGAGGCACCCTAAAAGCCATGCATTAGTCACAAGTACGCTGGGGCACTTGATCCTACTTAATTAACTACTAAGATACCCCGGCCCATGCATTAGTCACAAGTACCCCATATGTCCTATTTTTAGCAAAGTCATGCTAAAATTCACGGAAAATTTCAGCATGACCTTTACTGAAAATAGGACATATGGAGTACCCGAATTTGCCAGAACGGAAGTTAATCGACATTCCGGCAAACTCAAGGGCCTCTCGGGGTACCTGCAAAATCATTATCCCAGGTGGACATGGATGCAATGTCACATGTCACATGGATCCCACACCCACAGGAGCTGGTGAAGCTTCATGTGTATTTCACGAAAACCAGCCTGACTAAAGAGCTTTATGTAGAAAACAAATCACTCCACCAGCTCACACAGGATCATCCCTCTAAGCAATTACTCAAAATGGGCACTAGCAGCAAAATGAACATTTTACAATCTGAACTTTTTTTTGTCATCTATGTGCTCATTTAACTTTGATCCAAATAGTATCAAAGTTCTTAGCAAGTAAGTAATACATGCCTGCTTGGCTAATTAGCAAGTAAGTAACTCTTACATTATCAAAGCTTGCCAGTTTCTGAAATCAATTACTGACAGGGAATAGCACAGACACACAGCAAACCTATAACTTAATGATGGTTATTAGGGAAGACAGGAAATGAGGATGGACAGAACCATATGTTTGGGAAATGCAAATAGAAGTAGTGCTATGAGAGTAATTTTTTTTCAATTTTCATTGATGTTTCAAATTAGATCGGTGCACATGTGGCTGCAATTTCTATTGGTCATCCAAGATGGGTGTTCATAGTAAAGTACTATATAGTGGCACTAACATAACCAAGGATTGCTTTTAAAAAAACATAACCAAGAATCACCTTCCACGTGGCTTCTTCTCTTTAGCCTGGCTTCCTTCTGCAAAGTGGGCAAATACTTCTGTCTGCTGCAGTAGGTACTTCAGTCGCCCTTTCCCTTCTTGTTCTATGATCAAAACCACGATGAGAATGCAATACACACCAAAGAATATCATATACAAGAATTGCAGAAATTAAACAAGGTCAGACCCACACTATCTATTCTTTCTTCATGGCAGAATATCATATACAAGCACGAATTTTGTTCACATTTATATAGCAACAAATATTTATACACTCATATAGCAGCACTAAGTATATTGCACTTAGAAGAAGATTTGCTTTTACATCCCACCCAACTTAACAATCTAGTAGAGTTGTGATTTATTAATATTGTCTTTCCTTTGCAGGTTCATGTCAAGTCGATCGAGGATTTCGCGCAGCTGGGTTGTTTCGATGAGAACCAAGACAAGCAGCAGACCACCAAAGCTTCTTCTACCCAGCAGCAAACACAACAAGAAGAAGTGCGGAACAATGTGATTCTAGTGCTAGTTACTACTGCTGCTGCTGGAAAGGGTGATGATTTGAATCTGATCAAAAGAGGAGGCTTCAAAGTAGAAGGTTGTTTCTGTCATGTTGAGGATTCAAGGAACCTGCCCTAGTGGTATCGTCTTGTTGTACAATTGTCCTTGCTACTGTAAATGGAAGGATCATATATGCTTTCTCCAACACCCGGAGAAAAGCCACTACTTTGTTGCTAATGTCCTTGTCTCTATGAAAAGAGTAGGAGCATCATGTTTGGGGTCTGCGTAGTCAATTTTGAGAATCACTGTTGTGTCGAAGGTGGAGACGTTTCACTGAAATTTGGACAGTGGAAGGAAAGAACCATTGGAATTGGTGGAATCTGCAGACTGGAACCTTCTGTTGATCCTCTATGTTTATTTTCATCTGAGGCTTTACCTTATCTGTTGTTGTTCAACTTTGTGGCTGTTTAATATGAACAAGGTCTTCTTATCAAAGGGCTTAATGGCTTGTTATAGTATATGGTTTCTATGCAGATATGTTCTGTTACACTACATCATGTTAAAAGGGATGAGAAAAGTGACCACAATATTTCCTGTCATTACAAAAATAGAACTGAAAAGATTTCCAGATTTCATATCTAATAATGCCTGCTTTTTCTTTGTTAGTACAATCATCAAAACCATGAGGTATTTTTTAGAAGAAAATTGGTATATAACTGTCAGACTGTCAGTATCTACTATCTAATACTAAATTTGATGAAATTGCACTTCTTGAAATCTGCAGTTGTGTTGCAATTTGTTATTTGCGCATTTGAAATCTTATCTATCTTGCTTGTTAGGTACAGATTGCACTCACGGTTATAAATTTTTGCAGATGCACAATCATGATAATCTAGACTTAGCACCATGCAAAATTTCCTTTTCTCCGCTATGTGTTTTCACAGAAACTACCTTGAGAAAGCCACTAATTCCATGATGCGCATAAGGGTTGTGTGACGATCCTTGTATAAGTTCTGTACTAACATGTTGTTCTTTTAGAGTTTATAATATTTTGAAGTGGACAAACTGAAGATTGGCTTTTTTAAGTGCAAAAACTGAAGATACATGCTACGTTATTGTGCAAAACGTTTACATTAACTCTGTGTAAGTGCAAGTGATGAAAATCTGCTCTCCTTATGAGAAAAAAACTGAATACATGCCCTGTTTATCTGAAGAATTGAATGAACATTGGCCCCGAAGCATTTTCTTGACTAAACTGTGCTCGTAATCCAATTTATGGCCTAATCTACTCAGATTTTCTCAATGACCATGTGCCCAGAGAAAACGGGAAGAACAGAAGAGGAGGAAGAGCGTACCATGTCTGTAGTCGGGCTAAGCTGTCGCCGGTGACGGTGGAGACGAGGCTGGCTGACCGACCCGGGGCAGCGGCGTCGGGGCGGGGTCGAGGCGGCGTCGGGGCGGCGTCGGGGCGGCG
>NC_041391.1:696395443-696429081 GCF_002162155.2 Triticum dicoccoides | reverse complement strand
CAGTAATATTTTTTTATAAGACAGTAGCATTTAAAAAGCTGTTTGATACTTATTTTTTTTATAAGACGGTGCGCGGGGTGCGGGGGGTCGGCGGCGGCGGTTGAGTAGGGGAATCGAGGGTGCGGGGGGTCGGCGGTGGCGGCCGGTGGACTGGGGGGGTGCTCGGCGGTGAGGGGGACCAGATCTGGCGAGGTGGGATAGCGATCGAGATGGAGGGGGATCGAGATCGAGTGTCCATGAAATTTAAAAATATTCATGATAGTTCAAAAAGTACCCATGAAATACAATCGAGAAATGAAGGCTACGGTTTAAATACAATCGATCTTAGCTAGCTATCTGTTCACAATCTTCTTGCCCTTCTTTTTTGCAAATGGAGTTCTTCTGTGGAACGGACGTCCTTTAGGTAGGGTGGTCCTGCTTCTTCTTGTGGTGTATGCTGCTACTTCATCATCGTCGTCATGTTCGATCCTCGGGTCGCCGTACTTGTCGAAGTCTTGCTCATTGGCTACTCCATCCATTCCGATGATCTTCCTTTTGCCTCTCCTCACGACAACACGACTGGGATTTGGCGGGTCGGTAATGAAGAAGCATTGGTCCACTTGGGAAGCCAGTACCCATGGCTCATTTTTCGCGATGACGTTTGCGCCCGCGGTCTTGGATTTGGCTTCGGGTATAACCATGGTGGTGAAATACCGGTCTTCTTTTATGACGTTCTTGGCCCATCTGACACGGAACATCGGGACCTTCTCTCCAGCGTAGCTCAGCTCCCAGATCTCCTCGATCCTTCCGTAGTATTTGTCCTTGTCGTTACCGGTCTAGGATTCCATCCTTACCCCGGAGTTCTGATAACCATCGCTCTTCATGTCCTTGGCCTCGGTGTAGAATGTGTAGCCGTTGATATCGTACGCCTCATAGGTCATCAGGTTGTGCTCGGCGCCCTGTGACAAGGCGAATATGAGTTGTTCTTCCGCGGAAGAATCCTCATGTAAAGGGTACGACAGAAGCTTCTGCTTGAACCAACGCGTGAAACATGAGTTGTGCTCTTTGAGTGTATCTCCGTCCGTCCTCTGTTGGCCTCGGTCATTGTACGTCTTCTTAATAAAGGTTTTGTGCTCTACCACCCAAGGATCGACCACGTCTATGTGTTGTAGCGCGACTAGGTTTGCTCTTTCAAAGTCGGCGAGTCGACCCTCGAAGTCGACATGCATTTCGCGGCGACCCTCACGGTGACCCCATCCAGCGAGCCTGCCGAGGTGCCTGTTGACGAGCAGACCAAAGGGGTTCTCGATGCCTAGATAATTCGTGCAGTAGGAGATGCACTCTTCGGTTAGAAAGCCCCTGGCTATGCTTCCTTCTGGACGTGACATGTTGCGAATGTATCCTTTGATGACACCATTCATCCTTTCGAACGGCATCATGCTGTGCAGGAACGTCGGCCCGAGTTGGATGATATCCTCCACTATATGGACCAGCAGATGCACCATAACATCGAAGAATGCGGGCGGGAAGTACATCTCAAGCTCGCATAGTATCACCACGATCTCTTCCTGTAGCCTTCTGAGTTGCCTCACGCCAATCGACTTCCGAGAGATGACGTCGAAGAAGTAGCATAGGCCAAATAGCGTTTCACGGACGTGCGCGTCCATGATCCCACGGATTGCAACTGGAAGTATCTGCATCATCAGCACGTGACAGTCGTGAGACTTCATCCCGCTGAACTTCTGCTTCGCTGGGTCTAGGTATCTGCTTATCTTCCCCGCGTAACTGTAAGGAAGTTTTATTCCTAGGAGGCAGGTGAAAAACTGCTCGATCTCCTCCTGACTTAGAGTGAAGCACGCGGGAGGGTAGTCATTTCCGGTCTTCTTGGCCTTTTTGCCTTTGCGACGACTTTCTGTGTCCTGCTTCGCCTCATCATCATCATCATCATCATCATCATCATATATAGCGTGAAGCTCCTGCCTAATGCCCATTGATTTCAAGTCTGCCCTTGCTTTCGGCCCATCTTTGGTCCTCTCTGGCATGTTGAGCAGGGTACCAAGCAGACTCTCGCACACGTTCTTCGTGATATGCATGACATCAAGGCTGTGAGGCACACGGTGGATCTTCCAGTACGGCAAGTCCCAGAAAACAGACCTCGTTTTCCATACCTTCAGCAGCGGCTCTGGCGCCTTTCGCTTCTTTCCCGGCTCTGGCGCCTTTTGCTTCTTTCCTGGTAGTGGGCAGTCTTTCCAATTTTTCAACAGCTTGTCTATTTCCTCGCCGCTCCTCGTACACGGGCGTTTTCGGGGTTCGGTTTCACCATCGAACAGATCCTTGCGTTTCCTCCACGGGTCATCATCGCGAAGCCACCTTCGATGTCCCATGAACACGGTTTTCGAAGACCCGGGATCTTTATCTAGCTGGCGATACGTTGTGTCATCCATGCACCTTACGCATCCAGAAAATCCGTGGACTACCTGCCCCGCAAGATATCCGTAACCGAGATAGTCGTGCACCGTCGTGAGCAGTGCGGCTCTCATAGGAAAATATTCTTTCTCTGCGGCGTCCCACGTATTGGCTGGCGTTTTCCATAGCGTGTCAAGCTCCTCTTTCAGCAGCCCCAGATACAGATTGATGTCGTTCCCTGGTTGTTTCGGCCCTTCAATTAGCATACTCATGTGAATGTACTTCCTCTTCATGCACAACCAGGGGGGAAGGTTGTACATCCACACAAACACAGGTCAGGTGCTATGTGTGCTTCTCTGGCTGCCAAACGGATTGACTTCATCGGTGCTCGCGCCCAGCACGATGTTCCTTGGATCGTTCCCAAATTCTGGGTATTCAAAGTTCAACGCTTGCCACTGGCTCGCATCCTTAGGGTGACTCAGCATCTTGTCTTTTTTATCTATCTCCAGATCATTTGCGTCATCTTCTCGCTTCTTCTCCTCCCTATCCGCGTGCCAACGCAGGAGCTTTGCTACCTTAGGATCCGCGAAATACCGCTGCAGACGAGGAGTGATCGGAAAGTACCACACCACTTTTCGAGGAGCTTTCTTCCTCTTCTTGTATCGAGTGACACCGCACACCGGACATATGGTAGACTCCGCGTGCTCGTCCCGATAAATGATGCAATTGTTCATGCACACATGGTATTTCACGTGCGGTAAATCCAGAGGACACACGATTTTCTTCGCCTCCTCCAAACTGGTCGGGCACTTGTTCCCCTTGGGAAGACGTTCGTGCCAGAATGACATGTTCTCGTCGAAGCATGCGTCGGTCATTTTGTGTTTTACCTTCATCTCCAGAGCCATGAGCGTTACTTTCAGGCGGGTATCCTCGGGCCTGCATCCTTCATACAATGGAGTAACCGCGTCTAACTCAAGTTGATCCATCTTGGCTTTCTCTCGGGCGGCAGCTCTTGCGTTATCCGTCTGCTTGAGAAGCAGCTCTTGAATATGAGGGTCCTGCACCCAGCCCATCGATGGTCCAGCGTCGTCTGCTCCGCCGGCATCATCATCATGTCCTGCATCTTCTACATGATGACTGTGTACAGCATCACCGTCGTGATCATCTCCTGGGGATTCTTCGTCTTCTCGCCCCCCCGAGCCGCGGTGGTTGTCTTGCTGCCCTTCCTCATTTCTTGCCCGGCCCCCATGGACGACTTCGTAGTCATCTTCATCACCTTGCCACCGATAGCCATCCATGAAACCACGCAAGAGCAGGTGGTCCCGCACCTGCCCGAAATCCGGGTCCGCGATAAGGCTATTCAGCTTGCATCTTCGACACGGACATCTTATCTCCGTCTCGTTCTTTTGAAGCATCTCGGCCTTTGCGGACCTCAAAAACCTATTCACGGTGCCTTCGGTCATCGTGCGGACCATGGTCGCCTGCGGGGTAGAGCAAAACGATATTTTAGAACCAAGAAAAAATTTGGCATGACTTTCCCTAAAAATAGGACCAAAAAGAATGCTTAATGCCAAAATTCTCGCCGAAACGGAAATGAATCAACATTCCGGCAAAATATTGGCAACTATCGCATTTCAAATACCGGTACACCTCCAAACACAAACACATATTCAACACCACAAACATATGCAACACCAGGAACATACATAGATCTAGCTAGGGCATAAAAAGTGCATGTGCACATTGTTGTAGGGAGAACAACATAAATATAGCTTCCCCCCTTACTTACCTAGCAAAACAAGGTAACTTAACCACTTAATTTGAATGAATCTATGGTGGAAATGAGGTGAAAAAGAGGAGGCACCCGAGACAAGGAGGAGGCGGTGGAGAGAATGAAGTGGGGAGAAAGTGAGTGTGGGAAGAGAGGCTGTCCAAAATATCTTGTTGCTGCCCACTTACTAATGGCGCACCAACAACAAATGCGCCATTAGTAATCCAGGTTACTAATGGCGCACCTCCTGGTGGTGCGACATTAGTACTTTTGCAAAAAAAAGGAATAAAAACAATAATAAAAAAATAACATTAGTGGCGCACCTTCTGGCTGGTGTGCCATTACTAGTTACAACTAGTAATGGCGCACCACCAGAGGATGCGCCATTAGTATGTTTGGACAGGCGCACTAGTTCAAAAAAAAATTTGGTACTAATGGCGCACCGTGGGCAGGGTGCGCCATTAGTAGTTTCAACACTAATGGCGCATCAGAGGGTGGTGCGCCATTAGTATATACTAATGGCGCACCACATATCTGGTGCGCCATTAGTGTCAATTCCATCTATAGCCCTTTTCCTAGTAGTGACAGATTGACCCATTTGCACTTAAACAAAGGGACCTTAAAATCATGTCCGTAGTCAAGTTCCCATATGTCCACTATGTAACCATAATATGTGTCCTTTCCCCTCTCGGTTGTTGCATCAAAGCGGACACCGCTGTTTTGGTTGGTGCTCTTTTGATCTTGGTCAATCGTGTAAAATGTATTCCCGTTTATCTGTATCCTTTCCAAATCAATACAGTCAAAGATGGTCCCCTGGAAAACAAGTACATCTCATCACAAACAGTGTTGTCACCTCTGATACGTGCTTCCAACCAACTGCTGAAAGTCCTGATGTGTTCACATGTAATCCAGTCGTCGCACTGCTCCGGGTGTTTGGAGCGGAGACTGTTCTTGTGTTCATCGACATACGGGGTCACCAAGGTAGAGTTCTGTAGAACTGTGTAGTGTGCTTGAGACCAAGAATATCCGTCCCTGCATATTATTGAGTCCCTTCCAAGCGTTCCTTTTCCAATCAGTCTCCCCTCATACCGCGATTTAGGGAGACCTATCTTCTTAAGGCCAGGAATGAAGTCAACACAAAACCCGATGACATCCTCTGTTTGATGGCCCATGGAGATGCTTCCTTCTGTCCTAGCGCGGTTACGGACATATTTCTTTAGGACTCCCATGAACCTCTCAAAGGGGTACATATTGTGTAGAAATACGGGGCCCAGAATGACAATCTCGTCAACTAGATGAACTAGGACGTGCGTCATGATATTGAAGAAGGATGGTGGGAACACCAGCTCGAAACTGACAAGACACTGCACCACATCACTCCTTAGCCTTGGTATGATTTCTGGATCGATCACCTTCTGAGAGATTACATTGAGGAATGCACATAGCTTCACAATGGCTAATCGGACGTTTTCCGGTAGAAGCCCCCTCAATGCAACCGGAAGCAGTTGCATCATAATCATCTGGCAGTCATGAGACTTTAGGTTCTGAAACTTTTTCTCTGCCATATTTATTATTCCTTTTATATTAGACGAGAAGCCGGTCGGGACCTTCATACTAAGTAGGCATTCAAAGAAGATTTCCTTCTCTTCTTTGGTAAGAGCATAGCTGGCAGGACCTTCATACTTCTTTGGAGGCATGCCGTCTTTTTCGTGCAAACGTTGTAGGTCCTCCTGTGCCTCAGCTGTATCTTTTATCTTTCCATACACGTCCAAGAAGCCTAGAAGATTCACGCAAAGGTTCTTCGTCATGTGCATCACGTCGATCGAAGAGCGGACCTCTAGGTCTTTCCAGTAGGGTAGGTCCCAAAATATAGATTTCTTCTTCCACATGGGTGCGTGTCCCCCAGCGTCACTCGGAACAGCTAGTGTGCTGGGACCCTTTCCAAAGATTACGTGTAAATCATTGACCATAGCAAGTACGTGATCACCTATACGCATGGCGGGCTTCTTCCGGTGATCTTGCTCGCCTTTGAAATGCTTGCCTTTCTTTCGACATTGATGGTTGGTCGGAAGAAATCGATGATGGCCCAGGTACACATTCTTCCTGCAGCTTGCCAGGTATATACTATCGGTGTCAAGTAAACAGTGCGTGCATGCATGGTATCCCTTGTTTGTCTGTCCTGAAAGGTTACTGAGAGCGGGCCAATCATTGATGGTCATGAACAGCAATGCCTTTAGGTTAAATTCCTCCTATTTGTGCTCATCCCACGTACGTACACCGTTTCCATTCCACAGCTGTAAAAGTTCTTCAACTAATGGCCTTAGGTACACATCAATGTCGTTGTCGGGTTGCTTAGGGCCTTGGATGAGAACTGGCATCATAATGAACTTCCTCTTCATGCACATCCAAGGAGGAAGGTTATACATACATAGAGTCACGGGCCAGGTGCTGTGATTGCTGCTCTGCTCCCCGAAAGGATTAATGCCATCCGCGCTTAAAGCAAACCATACGTTCCTTGGCTCACTTGCAAACTCATCCCAGTACTTTCTCTCGATTTTTCTCCACTGCGACCCGTCAGCGGGTGCTCTCAACTTCCCGTCTTTCTTACGGTCCTCATTGTGCCATCGCATCAACTTGGCATGCTCTCTGTTTCTGAACAGACGTTTCAACCGTGGTATTATAGGAGCATACCACATCACCTTCGCAGGAACCCTCTTCCTGGGGGGCTCGCCGTCAACATCACCAGGGTCATCTCGTCTGATCTTATACCGTAATGCACCGCATATCGGGCATACGTTCAGATCCTTGTACGCACCGCGGAAGAGGATGCAGTCATTAGGGCATGCATGTATCTTCTGCACCTTCAATCCTAGAGGGCATACGACCTTCTTTGTTGTGTATGTACTGTCGGGCAATTCGTTATCCTTTGGAAGCTTCTTCTTCAATATTTTCAGTAGCTTCTCAAATCCTTTGTCAGGCACAGCATTCTCTGCCTTCCACTGCAGCAATTCCAGTACGGTACCGAGCTTTGTGTTGCCATCTTCGCAATTGGGGTACAACCCTTTTTTGTGGTCCTCTAACATGCGATCGAACTTTAGCTTCTCCTTTTGACTTTCGCATTGCATCCTTGCATCGACAATGACCCGGCGAAGATCATCATCATCGGGCACATCGTCTGGTTCCTCTTGATCTTCAGCAGCTTCGCCCGTTGCAGCATCATCGTGCACATCGTCTGGTTCCTCTTGATCTTCAGTAGCATCACCGTATTCAGAGGGCACATAGTTGTCATCGTACTCTTCTTCTTCGCCGTCTTCCATCATAACCCCTATTTCTTCGTGCCTCGTCCAAACATTATAGTGTGGCATGAAACCCTTGTAAAGTAGGTGGGTGTGGAGAATTTTCCGGTCAGAGTAAGACTTCGTATTCCCACATATAGGGCATGGACAACACATAAAACCATTCTGCTTGTTTGCCTCAGCCACTTCGAGAAAATCATGCATGCTCTTAATGTACTCGGAGGTGTGTCTTGAACCGTACATCCATTGTCGGTTCATCTGCGTGCATTATATATAATTAAGTGTGTCAAAAATCATTACAGAACATCATGAATAGATAATTAAGTGACCAAATTAATAGAAGTTCATCATCACATTAAAACCAAAGTACATACATAGTTCTCATCTAACAACATAAAGCTCTGCAGAGCATCTAAATTAATTAAACCATATACTGAAACTATGTAAAACATTTCAATGCGAAAACAAATGCGATCATAATCGCAACCAATGTAACAACTGATCCAACGGCATAATGATACCAAGCCTCGGTATGAATGGCATATTTTCTAATCTTTCTAATCTTCAAGCACATTGCATCCATCTTGATCTTGTGATCATCGACGACATCCGCAACATGCAACTCCAATATCATCTTCTCCTCCTCAATTTTTCTAATTTTTTCCTTCAACAAATTGTTTTCTTCTTCAACTAAATTTAACCTCTCGACAATAGGGTCGGTTGGAATTTCAGATTCAACAACCTCCTAGATAAATAAAATCTATGTCACGTTGGTCGGCATAATTGTCATAAACAATAAATGAACCAATAGTTATGAAAAGATAATATATATCACATCTGAATCATAGACAGGACGAGGGCCGACGGGGGCGGATACCAAAACCATCGCACTATATAAGATGCAATAATAAAAGTAAGAAAATTATACAAATATCTATATAAATATACAAGTAAGATTGTTTTTCCTTTCAGAAAGAAGATAAGAACAGGAGGCTCACCACGGTGGTGCCGACGACGAGATCGGCGCGGGCGATCGACGGCGGTGAAGACGGGGACGGGACGTGACGGACCGCTAAACCTAGACAAATATTAAGGAAAATTGAGCTTGGAGGTCGAGCTTGGAGAGGAGAAAGCTTAAGTAGTGTGGCTCAGGCATTCCATCGAACACCTCGTGTGCATAGGAGGTGAGCTAGAGCACCACAAAGCTCTCCCCTCGCCGGCCACGAAAAACAGAGCACTGGGAGTGCTCTGCTCGCGGGCGAGGGGTAGATATAGGCAACTAATTGGTCCCGGTTCGTGCCACGAACCAGGACTAAAGGGCAGCCTTTGGTCCCGGTTCACTCCACCAACCGGGACCACTGGTGGTGGGCCAGGAGCGAGGCGCATTGGTCCCGGTTCGTCCCACCAACCGGAACCAATAGGTCCAGCCGAACCGGGACCAATGGCCCACGTGGCCCGGCCAGCCCCCGGGGCTCACGAACCGGGTCCAATGCCCACATTGGTCCTGATTCTAGATTGAACCGGGACTAATGGACTGACCTGGCCTGGACCATTGCCCCCTTTTCTACTAGTGTCACTTAGTGGGGGTGAACTTCTTAGGTATATAAGATGCGTGCTCAGCTAGCTAGCAGCAGATAAATATATATATCCATGCATGGTTTGCTTGTGAGGTACCTCCTACTACGACTTTGTGATCGATCAATGTTGATGTTCATGTATTGAACCATGCATAATGTTACCCGCAAAAAAAGAAGAAAAAAGAACCATGGATGATGTCGATGTAGATTCTCAATTGTTCTCGACAGGATTCAGCTTTAGTGATCTAATCGATGATCAGGCTGGCGTGGACTAGTGGCAGTAGACCGCATGGTCTTCCTCTCCCGAGTCCTCGACTCCTGATTCGTAAACAGTGGCACCTCCGGCTGCCATGCTATTTAAGCGCCCGGATGGGTTCCACATTTTCTTTCAACAACTTTGGCTACTCATCAGCCAGAATGGTACTCGCTCCGTCCCATAATATAAGAGTGCTTTTGGTGTAATGCCAAAAGCGCTCTTATATTACGGAACGGAGGAAGATCAATGTGTCAGCGTTTTATCCATTGTTGATGCCAAATTGCCATGAAAAATGAATGTGACACGAGCAAGTTTCTCAAGAATTAAAGAAGAAATCTATTATGTGGCTCAGACGTGCATGGGAGCAGACACTCCGCCAATGGATGGATGGATGGATCACCTTCTTATGGAGGCCATTGAATTCCGGTGTTCCCTCGCCGGAGAGACACGATGGAAGATGAAAACAGAGTTAACTCTGAGATGGATTGGAGCCAGAAGCAGCAGGCGAAGTACATGGATTTCCACTTGGCTTCCTCCTGCCGGCTCCGGCAAGTTAGTCGATCGGCCAAGTACAGGGGTCACTGTATACTGATCGATTACCACGGGGAGTTACCACAGCCGGCGAGATATTCTTAGTGAGTAATGACTGCTTGCCGGTGAGATGTTCTTGAGTACCTGCAGCTCATTGAAACCTGCATCTGCCTTATGGCTGTACATACATCTTGCAGGCCCGGGCCCATGGTAGTGCAACCAGTGCTGCCCGCACAGGGGCCCCAAATTTTCAGGCGTGGCCTATTTACCATGAGCCAGAGCAAGGCACCCAGCCTAATTAGCATTTGGTTCCATCGGCTGGGTCCTGCACAGGTGGGCTTGTGGTCCAGCGCATGGTTTGACTGAGCGACTGGCGAACAGTTTCTTCTTCCGGCGGCGGCGGTCGCGGCTGATTGATCCCTCTGGCTTGCCGATGGATCAGCTGATTAATTCTTTTACCGCAGCACTTGGAATCCAAGATGCCCTTAAAAAGGAAACTAGGATTCTAAGAAGGCAGGAAACGGCCACCCTGTAACTGTAAGGCCTTTGTCCACTTGACCGTGAGTTCAGCTTTCCGGCTCTCCGCCTACCATTGAATTTTGCCCAAAGCCCCAAACCTTGAAGCTATTTTGTTCTTTACATTTTTTAATTTTTATATAATATAAGCGCCAGTTTTTCATTATCTGAATTACGTATTCATCTAGAAAATTGAATAAAATAGAGAATTTAATTCAATCTCAGAACAAGATTGTGATAATTTGGAGCCGGCGATGTTAACTTGAATATTTCATTTGTAGCGGATGCTGGTGAATGGTGATTCTAGCACAAAAGTGCGGAAAAGGATCAATCAATTAAGATATGCCATAAGAACAGTTATTCTAGAAGGTTTTCTGCACTATTTTACACTAGAAACATATTAGCTAAGGAGCATTATTATGGAGACTCAATCGTCTTTTGCTTATGTTGTAAACTATTTAAAAAATGCATTGAAATGATCATTTGACAAATGACCGCTATAATGATTTGTACATTATAATGGGGCCTCGTTTTAGAATTTGGCACAGGGCCCCGGATTTTGCCGGTCCGGCCCTAACATCTTGGTACCTAGTAGTAGTATTATACAGTACGTACGTGCGGCTGCACAGTGCACGTACGCGCGCGCTCCTCAAGTGTCAGCTCCTCGGTCTGATTTAGAGCTTCAGTATGCAAACATCTTTTTTATACAAGTATCAGAAATGAGGTGCGTTGGCACATTTCTCTGAACATTATTTTTATAAGTATCAGAAATAAGGATCGGAGTAGCACGTCGACGTCGCTGCATGGGCTGCTAAGGTAGCTGACTACTCCTTCCTACCTACAACGAAAACGACGTAGAGTATGTTTTACGAGGTTTCGGTCCTTAATGCTGATTACGTACATACGCAGCTACCAAATTGGCGCGATCATTCAAGTCTTCTTCCCTTTTGGTGGCCGAATACTATGTTGCCGCGCAGCATATACGAATGAGCAGGAGCAGCTGTCGTCGGTGGATCGATCGATGATGAGGTTGATAGGGCGTCACTGTCTAACTAATGGAGCATCATGCGCCGATGAGAGGGATGTTAGCCCTGGCACGCACTTACTTAGAGCATCTTCAGCCGCGCCCCCAACAGGCCCCTCCGGCGACATTTTTGGCGCCGGCGCCAAAAATACGCCCGAGGCGCCCCCAGGACGACAAAAAGCACCGTTTCGGTCCTTTTTTCCGCCCGGCGGCCGCAGGCCGAACCCGGTGCGTTGGGGGGCGCTCGGGGGCTCCGGCGCAAGGGAAAAGCGCGGCTGGCCCACGCCGTCAGGTGAAAAGTCAAGATTTTCTTTCCCGACTCGCATCCCACCCCCTGCGTCCTCGGCCGCCACTAGCTATGTTCCGGCGCCGCCCGCCGCCCTTCACCGCTAGATAGCCATTTCCCGCCGGAAAATAACAGAGGTTCGCCGTGGCAGCCCCTCCGACAGCAGCTGGGCGTTTTCGGCCGCCGTTTCTGGCCGCGGAGCGGCAGTTTAGCGGCGGGTGCATGCCCACCGGGCGCAAGGTGTTCGGCGATTTGCCTGCCTCGGCGATGGACTCGGATGACGAGGAAGCGCTTGCCGCGCTGCTGGAGGAGGAAGCCGAGGCCGACGTCCAGGAAGAAGAGCATCTCATGATGCTCGCCACCCTCGCCCAGCTGCTGGCGAGCAATGAAAAGCCGCGGCGAGGTGGCTCGGCGCCGGGGCGGGTGAAAGCAAAGAACTGGCATCGTCTCGAAGGCTACTGCATGCTCTACTCCGACTACTTCGCCGATGCTCCACTTCACGGCGACAAAACATTTCGGCGCCGTTATCGGATAAGCCGAAAGCTCTTCCTCGGGATTGTGAATTCCATCCGGGAGTCCGACAACTACTTTAAATGCAAGATGGGTTGCACCGGCGAACTTGGATTCACCTCGATCCAGAAGTGCACGACAGCGATGAGGATGCTTGCATACGGAGCTCCCAGTGACTCACAGGACGACTATGGGCGCATGGCCGAGTCCACCAGCATAGAGTGTTTCTACAAGTTCTGTCGGGCAGTGGTGGCAGTGTTTGGACCGCAATACTTGAGAACACCCAATGCGGAATACACTGCTTGGATCCTAGCACAGAAAGCAGCAAGAGTATTTCCTGGGATGCTTGGAAGCATCGACTGCATGCATTAGAAATGGAAGAATTGCCCATCTGCTTGGCAGGGGATGTACAAAGGCGCCAAAGGCGGTTGCAGTGTGGTACTTGAGGCGGTGGCCACACAGGACTTCTGGATTTGGCACTCCTTCTTTGGTATGCCAGGAATTCACAATGACATCAACGTGCTGCAGTGCTCTCCTGTCTTTGCCAATCTTGTTGAAGGTCATTCTCCTCCGGTGAACTTCGAGATCAATGGCCGGCACTACAACAAGGGGTACTATCTAGCTGATGGCATCTATCCAAGATGGTCGACATTTGTGAAGACCATCTCAAACCCTGTGCCAGGAGGCAAGAACGTCCGGTTTGCGAAAATTCAGGAGGCTTGCAGGAAGGATGTCGAGCGGGCATTTGGTGTGCTCCAATCTTGATTTGCTGTTGTCCGGTACCCCGCTCAGACCTGGTCGAAAGATCAAATGTGGGAGATCATGACCTGCTATGCCATCTTGCACAACATGATCATTGAGAGCGAGCAGGAAGAGCTAGTGTTTGACACTGAACCATACCACAGGCAGGGTCCTCTTGCCCAAGTTGATCACCAACTACCGGCAACCTGGACTGCCTACCTCAGTATGCGTCAGGAGATCCGAGACCCACAGGTGCATCATCAGCTGCAGCATGATCTGGTGGAGCACCTATGGAGGCTCAAGGGCGACGCCGGGCGCGACGTGTGATGAAATATGAGTTTTTATTTGTTGAACTATATAATTTGTATTGAACTATTTGTTGTTGTACTATTTTATTGAAGTATTTGATTTTTCTGTGATGAAATATGTGATAAAAAATTTATTTATGTTGATAATTGAACGCCGAGCCACGGCGAACCACGCCGAATATGGGCCTATTCTCGCCCATATGGGCCCTTTATTTGCCGAAATGGGGCTAAAAAGTGGGCCAACATCGGTGTTGGGGAACGTAGCAGAAATTCAAAATTTTCCTACGTGTCACCAAGATCTATCTATGGAGAGACCAGCAACGAGTAGAAAGAGAGTGCATCTACATACCCTTGTAGATCGCTAAGCGGAAGCGTTCAAGAGAACGGGGTTGAAGGAGTCGTACTCGTCGTGATTCAAATCATCGATGATCAAGTGCCGAACGCACGGCACCTCCGCGTTCAACACACGTACAGCCCGGTGACGTCTCCCACGCCTTGATCCAGCAAGGAGAGAGGGAGAGGTTCAGGAAGACTCCATCCAACAGCAGCACAACGGCGTGGTGGTGATGGAGGAGCGTGGCAATCCAGCAGGGCTTCGCCAAGCACCACGGGAGAGGAGGACGACTTGGGAGAGGGGGAGGGCTCCGCCAGAACTTCGTGTATAGCTCCCATGCGCCTCCCCACTATATATAGGGGTGGAGGGGCTGGTTTCTTGCCCTCCAAGTCCATTGGGGCGTTGGCCAAGGTGGGAGGAAAGAAATCTCATTATTTCCTTCCCCACCGATTGTTATCCCCCCTTTTTAGGGATCTTGATCTTATCCCTTCGGGATATGATCTTATTCCTTCTAAGGGGGGATCTTGGTGCGCCTTGACCAGGGGTGTGGGGCCTTGCCCCCACTACCCACGTCCATGTGGGTCCCCCCATGCAGGTGGGCCTCACTCTGGAACCTTCTAGAACCTTCCCGGTACAATACCGAAAAATCCCGAACATTTTCCGGTGGCCAAAATAGGACTTCCCATATATAAATCTTTACCTCCGGACCATTCCGGAACTCCTCGTGACGTCCGGGATCTCATCCGGGACTCCGAACAACATTCGGTAACCACATACAAACTTCCTTTATAACCCTAGCGTCATCGAACCTTAAGTGTGTAGACCCTACGGGTTCGGGAGACATGTAGACATGACCGAGACGTTCTCCGGTCAATAACCAACAGCGGGATCTGGATACCCATGATGGCTCCCACATGTTCCACGATGATCTCATCGGATGAACCACGATGTCAAGGACTTAATCAATCCCATATTCAATTCCCTTTGTCTATCGGTATGTTACTTGCCCGAGATTCGATCGTCGGTATCCAATACCTTGTTCAATCTCGTTACCGGCAAGTCACTTTACTCGTTCCGTAACACATCATCCCGTGATCAACTCCTTGGTCACATTGCGCATATGATGATGTCCTACCGAGTGGGCCCAGAGATACCTCTCCGTTTACACGGAGTGACAAATCCCAGTCTCGATCCGCATAAAACAATAGATACTTTCGGAGATACCTGCAGTGCACCTTTATAGTCACCCAGTTACGTTGTGACGTTTGATACACCCAAAGCACTCCTACGGTATCCAGGAGTTACACGATCTCATGGTCAAAGGAAGAGATACTTGACATTGGCAAAGCTCTAGCAAATGAACTACATGATCTTTTGTGCTAGTCTTAGGATTGGGTCTTGTCCATCACATCATTCTCCTAATGATGTGATCCCGTTATCAACGACATCCAATGTCCATAGCCAGGAAACCATGACTATCTGTTGATCACAACGAGCTAGTCAACTAGAGGCTCACTAGGGACATATTGTGGTCTATGTATTCACACGTGTATTACGATTTCCGGATAATACAGTTATAGCATGAATAAAAGACAATTATCATGAACAAGGAAATATAATAATAATACTTTTATTATTGCCTCTAGGGCATATTTCCAACAGTCTCCCACTTGCACTAGAGTCAATAATCTAGTTCACATCGCCATGTGATTAACACTCACAGGTCACATCGCCATGTGACTAACACCCAAGAGTTTACTAGAATCAGTAGTCTAGTTCACATCACTATGTGATTAATACTCAATGAGTTTTAGGTTTGATCATGTTGCTTATGAGAGAGGTTTTAGTCAACGGGTCCGAACCTTTCAGATCCGTGTGTGTTTGACAAATCTCTATGTCATCTCCTAGATGTAGCTACCACGCTCTATTTGGAGCTAATCCAAATAACTGTTCTACTTGGAGCTATTCTAAATTGTTGCTCCATTATATGTATCCGGTATCTCTACTCAGAGCTATCCGGATAGGTGTCAAGCTTGCATCGACGTAACCCTTTACGACGAACTCTTTTACCACCTCCATAATCGAGAAAAATTCCTTAGTCCACTAATTTCTAAGGATAACTTTCACCGCTGTCCTGTGATCCATTCTTGGATCACTCTTGTACCCCTTGATTGACTCATGGCAAGGCACACTTCAGGTGCGGTACTCAGCATGGCATACTGTAGAGCCTACGTCTAAAGTATAGGGGACGACCTTCGTCCTTTCTCTCTTTGCTGCCGTGGTCGAGCTTTAAGTCCTAACTTCGTACCTTACAACTCAGGCAAGAACTCCTTCTTTGACTGGTCCATCTTGAACACCTTCAAGATCATGTCAAGGTATGTGCTCATTTGAAAGTATTATTAAGCATTTTGATCTATCCTTATAGATCTTGATGCTCAATGTTCAAGTAGCTTAATCCAGGCTTTCCATTGAAAAACACTTTCAAAATAACCCTATATGCTTTCCAGAAATTCTACGTCATTTCTGATCAACAATATGTCAACAACATATACTCATCAGAAATTCTATAGTGCTCCCACTCACTTCTTTGGAAATACAAGTTTCTCATAAACTTTGTACAAACCCAAAATTTTTGATCATCATCAAAGCATACATTCCAACTCCGAGATGCTCACTCCAGTCCTTAGAAGGATTGCTGGAGCTTTGCATACTTATTAGCATCTTTTGGGATTGACAAAACCTTCCGGTTGTATCACATACAACCTTTCCTCATTAAAATCGTCGAGGAAACAATGTTTTGACACCCTAGCTGCAAGATTTCATAAATAATGCAGTAATCGCTAATATAATTCCAACAGACTCTTAGCATCGCTACGAGTGAGAAAATCTCATCGTAGTCAACTCCTTGAACTTGTCGGAAAACATCTTAACGACAAGTCGAGCTTTCTTAATGGTGACATTTACCATCATTGTCCGTCTTCCTTTTGAAATCCATCTGTACTCATTAGCCTTACGACCATCGAGCCGTTCTGCCAAAGTCTACACTTTGTTTTCATACATGGATCCTCTCTCGGATTTTATGGCCTCAAGCCATTTATCGGAATCCGGGCCCACCGTCGCTTCTCCATAGCTCGTAGGTTCATTGTTGTCTAGCAACATGACCTTCAAGACAGGATTACGTACCACTCTGAAGTAGTACGCATCCTTGTCATCCTACGAGGTTTGGGAGTGACTTGATCCGAAGTTTCATGATCAATATCATAAGCTTCCACTTCAATTGGTGTAGGTGCCACAGGAACAACTCCCTGTGCCCTGTCACACACTAGTTGAAGAGACGGTTCAATAACCTCATCAAGTCTCCATCATCCTCCCACTCAATTCTTTCGAGAGAAACTTTTCCTCGAGAAAGGACCCGATTCTAGAAACAATCCATATTGCTTCCGGATCTGAATTAGGAGGTATACCCAACTGTTTTGGGTTTCCTATGAAGATGCATTTTATCCGCTTTGGGTTCGAGCTTATCAACCTGAAACTTTTTCATATAAGCGCCGCAGCCCCAAACTTTTAAGAAACGACAACTTAGGTTTCTCTAAACCATAATTCATACGGTGTCATCTCATCGGAATTACGTGGTGCCCTATTTAAAGGGAATGTGGTTGTCTCTAATGCCTAACCCATGAACGATAGTGGTAATTCGATAAGAGACATCATGGTACGCACCATATCCAATAGGGTGCAACTATGATGTTCGGACACACCATCACATTATGGTGTTCCAGGCGGTATTAATTGCGAAACAATTTCCACAATGTCTTAATTGTGCGCCAAAACTCGTAACTCAGATATTCATCTCTATGATCATATCATAGACATTTTATCCTCTTGTCACAATGATCTGCTACTTCACTCTGAAATTACTTGAACCATTCAATAATTCAGACTTGTGTTTCATCAAGTAAATATACTCAACATTTACTCGAATCATCTGTGAAGTAAGAACATAATGATATTCACTGCATGCCTCAGCACTCATTCGACTGCACACATCAAAATGTGTTACTTCCAACAAGTTGCTATCTTGTTCCATCTTATTGAAACCGAGGCTTTTCAGTCATCTTGCCTATGTGGTATGATTTGCATATCTCAAGTGATTCAAAATCAAGTGAGTCCGAACGGTCCATTTGCATGGAGTTTCTTCATGCATATACACCAATAGACATGGTTCGCATGTCTCAAACTTTTCAAAACGAGTGAGTCCAAAGATCCATCAACATGGAGCTTCTTCATGCGTTTTATACCATTATGACTTACATGGCAGTGCCACAAGTAAGTGGTACTATCATTACTATCTTATATCTTTTGGCATGAAAATGTGTATCACTACGATCGAGATTCAATAAACCATTCAGGTTTAATACTAATCTTGATGGTAGAGGGAGCATGCGATGTTTGATCACATCAAACTTGGAAACACTTCCAACACATATCGTCAGCTCTCCTTTAGCTAGTCTCCGTTTATTCCGTAGCCTTTTATTTCGAGTTACTAACACTTAGCAACCGAACCGGTATCTAATACCCTGGTGCTACTAGGAGTACTAGTAAAGTACACATTAACATAATGTATATCCAATATACTTCTATCGACTTTGCCAGCCTTCTCATCTACCAAGTATCTAGGGTAATTCTGCTCCAGTGGTTGTTCCCCTTATTTCAGAAGCACTTAGTCTCGGGTTTGGGTTCAACCTTGGGTTTCTTCACTAGAGCAGCAGCTGAATTGCCGTTTCATGAAGTATCCCTTTGTTCCCTTGCCCTTCTTGAAACTAGTGGTTTCACCAACCATCAACAATTGATGCTCCTTCTTGATTTCTACTTTCGCGGTGTCAAACATCATGAATATTTCAAGGATCATCATATCTATCCCTGATATGTTATAGTTAATCACGAAGCTCTAGCAGCTTGGTGGCAATGACTTTGGGGAAACATCACTATCTCATCTGGAGGATCAACTCCCACTCGATTCAAGTGATTGTTGTGCTCAGACAATCTGAGCACAAGCTCAACGATTGAGCTTTTCTCCCTTAGTTTGCAGGCTAAGAAAATCGTCGGAGGTCTTATACCTCTTGATGTGGGCACGAGCCTGAAATCCCAATTTCAGCCCTCGAAACATCTCATATGTTCCACGACGTTTCGAAAACGTCTTTGGTGCCTCTACTTAAACCATTTAATTGAACTATCACGTAGTTATCAAAACGTGTATGTCCGATGTTCGCAACATCGACAAACGACGTTGAGGTTCAGCACACTGAGCGGTGCATCAAGGACATAAGCTTTCTACTGATCGCATAATCGCTACTATCAACTTTCAACTATATTTTCTCTAGGAACATATCTAAACAGTGGAACTAAAGCGCGAGCTTACGACATAATTTGCAAAAGGTCTTTTGACTATGTTCAGGATAATTAAGTTCATCTTATGAACTCCCACTTAGATAGACATCCCTCTGGTCATCTAAGTGATTACATGATCCGAGTCAACTAGGCCGTGTCCGATCATCACGTGAGACGGACTAGTCATCATCGGTGAACATCTTCATGTTGATCGTATCTACTATACGACTCATGCTCGACCTTTCGGTCTCCGTGTTCCGAGGCCATGTCTGCACATGCTAGGCTCGTCAAGTTAACCCTAAGTGTTTTCGCTGTGTAAAACTGTCTTACACCCGTTGTATGTGAACGTAAGAATCCATCACACCCGATCATCACGTGGTGCTTAGAAGCGACGAACTGTAGCAACGGTGCACAGTTAGGGGAGAACACTTCTTGAAATTTTGTAAGGGATCATCTTATTTACTACCGTCGTCCTAAGTAAACAAGATGCATAATCATAATAAACATCACATGCAATTATATAGTTGTGACATGATATGGCCAATATCATATAGCTCCATTGATCACCATCTTCGGGGCTCCATGATCATCTTGTCACCGGCTTGACACCATGATCTTCATCATCATGATCTCCATCATCGTGTCTTCATGAAGTTGTCACGCCAATGACTACTTCTACTTCTATGGCTAACGCGTTTAGCAATAAAGTAAAGTAAGTTACATGGCGTTCTTCAATGACACGTAGGTCATACAATAAATAAAGACAACTCCTATGGCTCCTCCCGGTTGTCATACTCATCGACATACAAGTCGTGATTCCTATTACAAGAACATGATCAATCTCATACATCACATATCATTCATCACATTCTTCTTGGCCATATCACATCACAAAGCATACCCTGCAAAAACAAGTTAGACGTCCTCTAATTGTTGTTGCATGTTTTACGTGGCTGCTATGGGTTTCTAGCAAGAACGTTTCTTACCTACGCAAGACCACAACGTGATATGCCAATTGCTATTTACCCTTCATAAGGACCCTTTTCATCGAATCCGTTCCGACTAAAGTGGGAGAGACTGGCACCCGCTAGCCACCTTATGCACCAAGTGCATGTCAATCGGTGGAACCTGTCTCACGTAAGAGTACGTGTAAGGTCGGTCCGGGCTGCTTCATCCCACAATACCGTCGAAACAAGATTGTACTAGTAACGGTAAGCATATTGAACAACATCAACGCCCACAACTACTTTGTGTTCTACTCGTGCAAAGAATCTACGCAATAGACCTAGCTCATGATGCCACTGTTGGGGAACGTAGCAGAAATTCAAAATTTTCCTACGTGTCACCAAGATCTATCTATGGAGAGACCAGCAACGAGTAGAAAGAGAGTGCATCTACATACCCTTGTAGATCGCTAAGCGGAAGCGTTCAAGAGAACGGGGTTGAAGGAGTCGTACTCGTCGTGATTCAAATCATCGATGATCAAGTGCCGAACGCACGACACCTCCGCGTTCAACACACGTACAGCCCGGTGACGTCTCCCACGCCTTGATCCAGCAAGGAGAGAGGGAGAGGTTCAGGAAGACTCCATCCAACAGCAGCACAATGGTGTGGTGGTGATGGAGGAGCGTGGCAATCCAGCAGGGCTTCGCCAAGCACCACGGGAGAGGAGGACGACTTGGGAGAGGGGGAGGGCTGCGCCAGAACTTCGTGTATAGCTCCCATGCGCCTCCCCACTATATATAGGGGTGGAGGGGCTGGTTTCTTGCCCTCCAAGTCCATTGGGGCGTTGGCCAAGGTGGGAGGAAAGAAATCTCATTATTTCCTTCCCCACCGATTGTTATCCCCCCTTTTTAGGGATCTTGATCTTATCCCTTCGGGATATGATCTTATTCCTTCTAAGGGGGGATCTTGGTGCGCCTTGACCAGGGGTGTGGGGCCTTGCCCCCACTACCCACGTCCATGTGGGTCCCCCCATGCAGGTGGGCCCCACTCCGGAACCTTCTAGAACCTTCCCGGTACAATACCGAAAAATCCCGAACATTTTCCGGTGGCCAAAATAGGACTTCCCATATATAAATCTTTACCTTCGGACCATTCCGGAACTCCTCGTGACGTCCTGGATCTCATCCGGGACTCCGAACAACATTCGGTAACCACATACAAACTTCCTTTATAACCCTAGCGTCATCGAACCTTAAGTGTGTAGACCCTACGGGTTCGGGAGACATGTAGACATGACCGAGACGTTCTCCGGTCAATAACCAACAGCGGGATCTGGATACCCATGATGGCTCCCACATGTTCCACGATGATCTCATCGGATGAACCACGATGTCAAGGACTTAATCAATCCCGTATTCAATTCCCTTTGTCTATCGGTATGTTACTTGCCCGAGATTCGATCGTCGATATCCAATACCTTGTTCAATCTCGTTACCGGCAAGTCACTTTACTCGTTCCGTAACACATCATCCCGTGATCAACTCCTTGGTCACATTGCGCATATGATGATGTCCTACCGAGTGGGCCCAGAGATACCTCTCCGTTTACACGGAGTGACAAATCCCAGTCTCGATCCGCATAAAACAATAGATACTTTCGGAGATACCTGTAGTGCACCTTTATAGTCACCCAGTTACGTTGTGACATTTGATACACCCAAAGCACTCCTACGGTATCCAGGAGTTACACGCTCTTATGGTCGAAGGAAGAGATACTTGACATTGGCAAAGCTCTAGCAAATGAACTACACGATCTTTTGTGCTAGTCTTAGGATTGGGTCTTGTCCATCACATCATTCTCCTAATGATGTGATCCCGTTATCAACGACATCCAATGTCCATAGCCAGGAAACCATGACTATCTGTTGATCACAACGAGCTAGTCAACTAGAGGCTCACTAGGGACATATTGTGGTCTATGTATTCACACGTGTATTACGATTTCCGGATAATACAGTTATAGCATGAATAAAAGACAATTATCATGAACAAGGAAATATAATAATAATACTTTTATTATTGCCTCTAGGGCATATTTCCAACAGTCGGCGCCTGGGGGCGAGCTGGAGACGACGACTAGGCGCAAAACCGTCCCCCAGCGCCGAACATATCGCCGGCTCGCCCCAGGGCGATTTTTATGCGTGGGGGGCCAACGGCTGGAGATGCTCTTAATTTTTTTTTGCGGGATAACGAAGAGCTTTATTCATGTGATAAGACACCGGCCATATCAGCCATAAGGATGGTGACCAGGAAACCCGTGGGGAGCCCATCCAACACTCTGTTGCCTCCTTTGTGCATGCTTGTTGCGCACAGAGGTGGGCTGCAACGTTTGCATGTCTCCTTACATGAACAACATCAAAAGAAACTAAAGTAGCAGCTAGCTCCTCTATATCTAAAAGTAATGACGCTATAACAGAGCGCGAAATCCGGCGTGATTTCCAGAGGTTCACTACCTCCAAGCTATCTGTCTCAATCTCCACACGCGCAAAACAACGGAGTGTTGCCACAATTACACCTTCACGTACAGCTGTCGCCTCTGCAACGAGAGGATCTGTAATGCCTGGGCATGGTTTGCACCAAGCAGCAAGAAAATCTGAAGATGAACGGGCCACACCCCCAACCCCACCTCTATGCTCCTGCATAGAAATACCAGCGTTGGTGTTGATCTTAATCAACTCTCCCTCTGGTGGTCTCCACCCATGGCCTGGCAATATACTTGCGTGCTTGCTCGGGAGCTCCAACACCATCAGAGCATCTCTGATCATTTTAAGTGACTGAACTGGATCCATACTAGCTTTATCATGGGTAATATTGTTGCGCGAGGTCCAGATAGCCCACATCACCGTAATGATTTTGGCCCTGTCTGCCGCATCAAACCTAGCATCACAGAGAATATCTCTAGACCATGTCAACTCATGCAATTCTGGGAGCTTAATATTGAGCCACTCGCCTGCTTCTCTCCAGAACCTCCTAGCAAGGTTGCACTTTATCAATGCATAATACATGTCCTCATCAGCTGCCAGACACACTTTGCATCTGGCTAGAGTTGTAATATGTCTATGTTTGAGAGCACTTTCGACAGGAAGAATTCCTCGAAGCACTCGCCACCAGAACACACGTACTTTTGGTAGCACGTTCAACTTCCAAAGTCTTGTCCATAACTGCTTATTTGTCTCCGAAGTTTCCGTAGCCGACCCTTCTTCTAGAGCACGATGCTCGTTACGAATCATTAGAGTTTGGTACGCTGATTTTACAGTATAGACTTCATCCTTCTCTGCTGACCATGCCCAAAAATCCTTCCCTCCCACACGCCTTAAAGGAATATTGAGTATTGCATCGGCTTCAGGAGGAATAAAATTTTCTCTCACTACATTGATCTTCCATCTCCCGGTTTCTGCATCGATCAAGTCTGAGACCCTGGCCAAAATAGCACCCCCAACCTGCACCGACGGCCTCGAGGAGAGCAGCCCTGGAATCCAAGGGTCGCCCCAAATCGAAACTGAAGTGCCATCTCCAATCCTTTTGATCATACCAACACCTAGAGCCTCTCTCCCTGCCAGGATGGCACGCCAAGTGGCCGAAGCATGTGAATGCGCCGAGGCCTCCCAGAAGTCAGTGTTCGGGAAATACTTCCCTTTGAGCACCCGTGCACATAGCGAGTGAGGGCTAGTGACAAGTCTCCAACCATGTTTCCCTAGAAGGGCTAAGTTAAATAGCTGCAAGTTCCCGAAACCCATCCCTCCTTTCTCCTTTGGTGTAGCAAGAGTATCCCAATCGATCCAGTGCAAGGATCGACGATCAAGTGAGCTGCTCCACCAGTAGCACGCCATACATGATGATAAACCCTTGCAAACTTTCTTTGTGAGCTTGAAGCAGCTCATAGAGAAAGCCGGTATCGCCTGAGCCACGGATTTGAGCCGAAACTCTCTTCCTGCACATGAAATCAAGCGTTCTGTACCCCCCTGCAGCTTGCTTCTCAATCTCTCATTTAGGTGATCAAAGGTGCCACTTGTGATCCGCCCAGTTGCAGTAGGTAAACCAAGATATCTCTCATTGAAGGCTTCCACCGTGATTCCTAGAAGACACTTCAGCCTTTGTCTGACTGGATCTGGTGTGTTGGGACTGAAGAAGATAGAACTTTTTTCTTTATTCACACACTGTCCCGAACATTCAACATATATCCTTAGAACTTGATTCAATCTGTGGGCGCTTGCTTCTTTTGCCTTCATGAAGATTAAACTATCATCAGCAAATAGCAAGTGATTCACCCAAAGCGAGTGATTGCTCACTCTAATTCCTCTATCCACCTGTGCCCCTCCCAAATTGTTCAACAGACTAGTAAAGCCTTCCGCGCAAAGTAAGAACAGATAGGGTGAGTAGGGGTCCCCTTGACGTAAACCCCTCGATGGTGTGAAATAAGGCAACAATTCGCCATTCACTCGTACCGTAAACCTGACTGAGGTCACACATTTCATTGTCAGTCTAACAAAACTTGTGCTAAAGCCCAGTCTTAGCATGGTGGCTTCCAGATAGTGCCACTCGACCCGGTCATACAATTTCATCATGTCAAGCTTGACTGCACACACGTGATTTCTCCCCTTCTTTCGCCTCCTCATTGCATGAACACTCTCATAGGCGATTAATACATTATCAGTGATAAGACGGCCGGGAACAAAAGCACTCTGCTCCTCACTTACAATCTCTTCGAGGAACGGCCTCGTCCTGTTGGCAATACATTTGGATGCGATTTTGTATAACACAGGACAAAGCGAGATGGGTCTGTACTGCGAGATACGTTGCGGGTACCTTACCTTGGGTATAAGAGTAATGGAAGTATCATTCATTCCCACAGGTAGCTCGCCTCCATTCAAAAAATCCAAGACAACCAGCACTATATCTTCTTGAAGGAGATCCCAATGCCGCTGAAAAAAGCCCGCTGTGAATCCATCTACCCCTGGTGCTTTGGATGGTGCCATTTGAAACAGTGTCGTCTTGACCTCTAGGGCTGTGAACGGTTTATCCATGTATTCATTCATAGCCGGCGTCACCTTGGGCGGAACTTGATTGATCAACTCGTCCATAGGCCGAAAACCCTGAGATGTATATAATGCTTCATAAAAACTTTGAACTTCTGCACAATTCTCCTCAAAAGTCTGACACGTCGAACCATCGGCTTTTTCCAAGAACTCAATTTTATTTAAACGCTTACGTTGAGCTGCCTGGGCATGGAAATAGCCCGTGTTACGATCCCCCTTGCGCAGCCAGAGAACTCTAGATCTCTGCCGCAACCATATTTCCTCCTGTTGGAGAGCTTCACGCAATTGTTTTCCAACTGCACGTTCCTCATCTGTAGGTCCCCGCCCCGTGGAACAGGCTCGTAGACGATCGAGCTTCGCACGCAGTTTTCGGACTTTGCGTGTTAAATTCCCAAACTCCTTCGCTCCCCAACTAGCAAGCTGTTGTTGCATGTCGTTGAGAGCTCCAATCACTCCGGCCAGACCATGTTGTCCCGATCCCTTCTTCCATTGTTGAAGTACTAACTGATCGTAGTCACCATGTGTCTGCCAAACATCCTCATAACGAAACTGTCTAGCACCTCGTATGTTGTTCCCGGCCAAATTCTCCCGTGGATCAATCATTAAGAAGCAGTGATCAGACTCCGCGGTACTAATATGCCGGACATGCGTATCAGGGAACATATGGACGTACTGGAGGTTGCCAAACCCACAATCAAGCCTGGCTTTTACGTTCGCGTGTCCATTCTGTCCATTATCCCATGTATGCTCAGTTCCCGACCAACCGAGATCCTGGAACGAGCACTCATCCACCGCCTCTCTGAACGCCCGCATTTGATATTCAGGTCGTTCCGCTCGCGAGAAGTGTTCAGAAGCAGTAAGGGTCTCATTGAAATCACCCACACAAAGCCAGGCTTCATGCCGAATTGCAAAAAGTGTACGTAGGAACCTCCAACTGTGGGGGCGATCTTCCACTTTCGGAGCTCCATAGAATCCAGTGACCCTCCACTCTTTTGAGTCTCGGGTCTTCTTCTTTACCAGAACATCAATGTGGCATGAGCTATAATTTTTCAACTCCACCTCCAGCTCATCCGACCAAAACAGACCAATACCACCACTTAGGCCAGTACTATCCACCGCAAAACATCCTGCAAAACCTAAGAGGTTCTGCAGATTCTCTACTCTTTTAGCTGAAATTTTTGTCTCCATTACAAACAGGAGACCGGGCCCTTCCTGCTTCACCACACAGAGAAGCTCTCGAACTGTCGTAGGGTTCCCAAGCCCTCGACAGTTCCAGCTCAAGCAACTCATTGCTCTGGGCAGGGCTGACTCGCAGCCGCTGCCGACGTTTTCGAGTTATTCGGTGTGGGTTTCTTTTTCTTTGGCTCCCTCTCAGTTTCAGACCCCTCCTGTGATCCCCTGGGAGAAGCATTTTCATTCGCTGTTCCTTCCTCATCTTAATTGGAAGTTCATATATAGAAGTAGAGCCATGCTTATATTGGTCTATTGGTCACTGGTGTTACGTACTTGGTAGTCTGTCTAGCTTTTTTTTTTCTGGCGTACCGAAACTATGGGAACGTAACTAATAATTGCACGCCAACTTTAATCTTGTCCACATCTCCCCGGACGGTATATACATACGTAAACGACTCACATGTCTAGGCTGTATAAATATGTACATATGTGTTTTTTTTTGCGTCGACGTGCGTATGTGATAGTGATGGCAGTGGCAGTCAGATCTAAAGGTCACAAGAATGACGCCCCCAAAGGTAAAACGACACAGCCGCCGCCATCTGATCTACTGATTTAGGGTTTCCCCCGAGATAGCAGATAATGGTCTTGAACTTCTCCACGGCGATGCTTTAGGAAGAAAACGACGCAGACAACTTCGCCATCGTCGGCCTTGGCAATAGCCAATAGCAGGTTTTCACCCAGATCTGATCGAAGACCTCCATCTCTCGTGCACGGGCCACCGCCATCCCTACCGGGATCTGGATGATCCAGGCCGCCGCTGCCAGATCGCAGCAAGGAGAAGTTCCCCCACCGAGACCCGCCAGCCGAGCAGGGGAGGCCAAGGCCGCGCAAGCAGGACCAGATCCGCGATCGATCCGTGCCCGCGCCGCCGCCTTGGAGCCATCCCCACATGCAGCCGCCACGGCCTGGCCGCCGTGCCGCCCAACGCGCCCTCGCCGCACCAGCACCAAGACTCCGCCCCACCGCTGCATCTCGCGCTACAATCGCACGCCGGGGGGAGAAGAAGGGCCCGCCGCCACCGACGCGCACCGGGATTCACCCGGCGGCGCCTTCTACCGGCAGCGAGGGGAGGGGATGGTGTAGGAGGCGAGCGCGGGTGGGGGCTAGGGTTTCCCCGCCGCCGCCCGCGAGAGCGACGCGAGGGAGAGCGACGTAGCTATCAAAATGGCTCGATCAATCAATTCTTGTTCCCTTTTGGTGGCCGGATATGACGTTGCCGCAACATGCATATACGAGCGAGCGAGCAGCTGCGGATCGATGATCTCTACTCCTAATGGAGCAGTTGGTGAATAGTCTCCACGGTTTATTTTCGCTGGGTTTTTTTCGTCGTCTCCCCCACCCTACCCCATCCCATTCGCTGGGTTTTTTTCGTCGTCTCCCCCCACCCAACCCCATCCCACGCAGCCACCTAAAAAACCCCACACCAGCAAAAAAAAAACTCCATCGACCACATCATTCCTTCCCCCACTCCTCTCGATCCCATCGTTCGTTGCCGCCGCCATCAGAGGGAGACGCCGCCGCCGCGTCTCTTAATCCCATCTATCGTTGCCGCCGCCGCCGCCTATGCCACCGCCGAGATCCGAGACGATCCGCCCCCGCCGAGGACCGAGTGGAGCGGCTGCCTCCACGTTGCCGCCGCCGGCGCTAGAAAGGCTCCCCACCGATGGGCGCTCCGGGTCGCCGCTCCTCAAGGCCAGTTCCCCTCGCTGCTCCAGATCGCGCCTCGGTTTGTGATCCCTTGGGGATCCTGCCGGTGCTGGAGGCGTCCGCGATGGTGCGGACTTAGGACCGAGCGGCGGGGCACGTTACGCGTTCTGGTTGAGAGATTGGTCGGGCTGGCATGGGAAATGAACTGCCGTCGATGGATTTTTTTGGGTAGCTTGGCTGCATGTTGCTTCAGATTTGATACTATCCCCATCTCTCTCTGTGTGTGTTTTTGTGTGTGTGTGTGGGCGCGCGCGCGAAGCAGTCGATCTCTCGTTGCCGACTGTCGACCCATCGCCCCAATGGCCGTCGCATCAGTTCCATACCGCTACAGCACTGTCAGCCACCGTCGTTGTATTGCCTTGGATTCAGTTATGGCTTCGGCTGGAACTGTACGATGTTGTCTGATGCCTGGTCCAAGCGGGTTTGGTCCGCTGATGCCAGGTATGAGATGCTCTTGAGCCTGATTGCTCCATGTGTGCATGCGTGTAATGGGTATCATGGTCATGTTGCTTTGGGTATAGAGGCAACCTTTTTTGGTTATCACATAACAATTTCTTTATCAACTATAACGTTTTTTTTATCAATACGTCTGAGTGTGATAAAGATGGGTGTGATGGTGAGCATGCGTGGGAAGTGGCCCTGCAAGGGGAACGGGAATAGCACGACGTGGGTGCAGGTGGCCATGCTCAGCTTGGATCAATCAATTGGTCGGTGTTGTTTGGCTACTAAACTTTCGGCTGGAGTAAGACTACTCATTCCGTTTCATAGTGCAGTGCGTATAGATTTTTTGAAAAGACAAACTTTGATCAAGTTTATAGGGAAAACTATTTGTCTACAATACCCAAAATATGTAATATGAAACTAAATGAATCTAATCATATATGTTTGGCAGTCTACAATACCAAACTGCCGGCGCACAGCTGAGTGAGAAAAGGGTGCAATGTGATGACTTTCGCTCCGCTGCGGAGTCCACGGGATTTCTTCTGGTTAGGGCACCACGAGGTTGCTTCTCACTATGAATCGCAACTTCCAGGAGGTATGGTTCTGCATGCTCAGCTCTTTGTTTTGATTTTAAAATGGTGGTAAATCTGCGTTTGTAAATCTGCAGGTTGTTCTAATGGCTTTTGAATGTCTGCATTGTAATGAAGCTACCGCAATACTCGTCAATAATTTATGGGGTATTTCTGCACATCCAAGTGCCGTATCTTTAGTTCTTTGTGCTTGTGAATTAGGAACAACGAGGTCCAGTTTGCTGAACAGCTCCAGCCTAATAACCGAGGATCATGCGTGGCTAGAAATGACATGATGTTTCGTTTAGCATGGCTGTTGTTCTGAACTGTAACCGAGACCAGAGACCAGAGCATTGTGTGTAGATAATTGATGGAAAGGAGCTCCTGAAGGGAAGGAGATACACTGACAATCGTCATGTCAAGAAGGTATGCAGCAATTCATTCATTTCAGTCCAAGCTCCTTGTGCAATCATAGGTAATTATCTGCATGTACGCATGGTTTGGTATATTGATCAACAAATTATTTGCCATTTATGGCTCTATGCGCCGCAACGTACTCCAGGAATGGGCATATATTCATGCATATTGATCCCACATGTTTCAAGGTTAGTTCTGATTAACGAATGAAATAGTCAGAATTTACCACCTACCGGACCACTGATTTATCAAAACAGAGAAAGACCCACTGGTCTTTCCCAAGATTCGTGGATCGATTATTTGGTTAGCTAAATGGATTTGTATTATGGTATATTTTCAATTATAAATGCATGTTGTCCATTTGATTGCCTAAGAAGAATAATATGTATGCCCTGGAGGGGGCTTGGCTGATGGGACATGACATCGAAACCCTGCTTGCTCTAACTTTTTTGGCGACGAGTTGACAAATAATCTACATGCTTATTACTCAGCTGCCACGGAATTTATTCCAAATTGAAATAACATATCCTATAGTGTTTTGAGACCCTTTTTTAACCTGAAATGTATTTTTCCTGCACCACAAGGAAGATGTAAAGAAGCACAATGTGCCAGTTACGAGTAGGTTTGTTTGAACCACGAATATTATTCAGCTGATGTAAAAAAAATGGAAGGTTATAAATTTGGCTTCTTACATGATGGTTAGGTGGTCTGCATGTTAGGCTCGTCAAGATGGTGAGCAGCAAGGCAGAGAAGAACATGGACGTGTTTTTCACCTCGACGACGGCAACATTGTGAATCACATATTTTTTAATTGAGTTCCAGATGTATATTAGGGGTACAAATTTTGACTTTTGTGTTGTGGGTGCCATTGTTGAATGCTGACTTTGCTATGAGATTTATCAAATGGTCCAAATTTAATGTAGGCTAAAAGTAAATAATGTAGGTTCTTACCACATTGCGAGCACGAAGCAAAATTCAGTAATGGAAAATCTGCAAGTTCTTAACCTTCTCCGATTTGATTAAGTAATTATTTGAAAGATAGTAGGGGGAGAATACAGTAGTACTTTTTAGTCTGTAACACTAGCTAATTATTATACTTTAATATACTTTTTTTTGGCCCCTATCACAGTTCAAGCAATTCAATGATTGGAGACACATTTTTTCATCTTCCTTGTGGAGAAAGACATTGCCTTCATGGGCCTCACTGCGCACAGCCAAGTTGACGATGCGCGCACTGGTAGAGGAGTGTCTGCTTCCCATGAGTGTTTACAGTATCAAGGTCGGAAAGGAAGAATCTGTGAAGCCAAATGAAGGGTGGGTATAGGAGTTTACTATGTTGCAAACATAACTGAAGGTGAAGGTTCAGGCTGCGAGCTCCTTTGGGTTCAAATACTTGACCGAGGTATTGTATTTTAACCATCAAGCTACAGCAGGAAGACTCGTTTTGAGATCTCTTCTGATGGCGGGTAAAGAGATTTTTGTGTTGCTTTCTCTTCATTGTGTTCACCTTATGACTGGTCCAACACATTCTTCATCTTAATGCATTTTAGTAAGAACACAAGTCTTTCAAGTTAAGTACAATAAACTTATTGTCTGTTACTGATAATTAGTATTCAGTGTACCTCAGCATTCTTTAGAAGAAAACAAGGTGTGAGATGCTCTACCATTTCTCTTATATAAAAATTCAATTTATTGGTGTGACCTGTATCATTTGGAATTTGAAAACTAAACCCCATCCTCATGTATGATGTAATAGTGTTCCTTTTTGTCATGCTGCAGCTTGTCCGGATTTTCAATCCACATTAAGTGTACCAACCATAATTTTATATTTGCCAAAAAGTATGGGTTGTATTTTGCAGAATTAAAATAATGAAGAATTCTCGTGTTAAGAAATCTGGTTAGTTTGTATTAAGAAAAGAAATTTGCCTTGGTTTTTTTTACCCTTAGCAAATACATGGGCAATATTATGTTCCCATGCTTAAAAGCGATCAAACACACACTTCAATGTCTGTGCAAAAAATCATTCATGTTCATATTAAGTTCTGATGTGCATAATATGTTTGCAGGAAATGAATAATGCTGACTGTTGGATGAAAGCTAACATCGTAGTTTCTCGTCCTTTCCACGAGAATTAACCAAAACGGGGCAATTTTGTTGTAGTGTTTCTCACTATGAGATATGATGTTCTTTGGATGTAGTAGCACTTCTGAACTTGTTCTTGCCCTCGTCTCTGTGTAGCTCAATTAAGTAAAAAAGTTGATCTCCATTTGCATGTATTTTCTGTTGTGAGTGGGGTTTTTGAAACCGAAGGGAGGGTCCGGCAGAAAAAGGGAAAGGTGTGTTGGGGGATGGGGTTTTAGTGTTGGGCCCTCGTGTTGGAGATAACATGACGGTTAATCCGGACAACCACATTTCTCCCGCAAATATGTTTTGGATTAGGGAAGCCCCAAAATTTTGGAAGCCTACTAGGCACCCCTTGGATGTCCGAACACACCTGGATGAATCAGGAATAAATGAGCCTCAATCTTGAAGACAACCTTAATGATTTGTTTGATTCATTTATATGCATTGTAGCCCGTCAGTGCACCCGCGGCAGCATGCGGTTGCGGCCAGCAGGCACACGCAGTGGCTGCGGGAGATCGTCGGATGTCTCCCCCTTCGTCGTCCATGCTATCAGTAGCCTCCTCCGCTCACCTCGTCGTCGTCGCGAGGCATCTCCTTCCCTGCGCCGGCATCATTCCGTGCTCCACATGAGAGAGAAAGAAAGATTGGGTCGCTGCAAGTGGGACTAAGCGGCCTCATGCCCCCAGATTTGAGATGGGTTTGAGGTACGTTAGTCAGTACAGACATTTAGGGATAAATTGAGGGGTCCGGTTGGGTTACTTTTTTGACTGAGCACTGACCGGGCGGACGTTTTGGACGTTTAGGTAGAAAATAGGGGGTTTGGTTGTAGATGCGCTAAGTTATTAAGAAGCTAAAAAATTGATAAATCAATCAATGGCACTGTTGTTGAGGAGGTAAAAGAGTGCATGCGATCAAGAGCGTGGCATGGGTGAGACGCTCGGCTAATGGAGCTGCTCATTGAATTGCGAAGGAGGCTTGTGCGAATCGTTGTATTGCATTCGTGATGTTTTGGACTCGGAACATGCTGAGATGAATGAATACAACACAACCCATTTCTTTCAACTAAGAAAAACTTTAGTTGGAATGGGTTTTGTTTCATTTATTCATCTATCTTAATCCAAAACGTCACAAATATAGTCCAGATAATATTATTGTGTTTGATAGTATATGGGTGTTAGATGATTATAAAAAAAAAGTGTTACCTGAGACGACATTGTTCTTAGTTATTTTAGATCCATGAGTGGCATCTTACATTTTGTTAGAAGCCCGTGGCAACGCACGGGCGTTCTACTAGTGAGGTTGATAGGGTGTCACTTTCACGTTCCCAAGCTTAGCTATCGCCTAATAGCATGCGCTGATGACAGAGACGTTAGCCGTGGCGCGCACGTACTTATTTGATGTACATATATAGAAGCAGAACCATGCTTATATTGATCACTTGAGATGTTGCGTACGTACCTATTTTCTGGCATCCCGAAATTTTGGGAACCAACTAATTGTGCGCCAACTTTAATGTTGTCCACATCTGCCCGGCCGGTATGTACGTGAAGGACTCAAATGTCGACGAGTACGTGTGTGGTAGTGATGGCGGTAGCAGTCAGATCTATGGGCTGCACGTATGTGGCCCCTGTATCCGAGAATCTAGCCGTACGTAGTTACGTTGGTCATTCAGACACCAACCGCGCCTCATGCTCTCATGCATGCATGCTCTCCCCTCGCACCAACTCTCGTGGCTTTTTAATTTCGTGCCCTTTTTACTGTTAAAGAAATATGCACTCAAGAGGTTACTCAACTACCATGCTTGTAGCTGGTTCAGACTGAACACAGGCTAGCTAGCCTGCAGGTGAAACGAGGGTAGGAGTGGCGAATTAAGTTGGTGGGGAACAAACGAGGTAAACTAATTTCAGAGGAAAAGAGTAGGTTTCCCTCCCCGCGCCGCCACCCGCGAGGCGGCCGGTGAGGGCCCCCAGATCCGCTCGCCGCACGCCTCCCCTCCTCCTCCCTCCTCCCTCGCCGCCGCCAGGGGGCGCGGCCGGACGAAGCCCGACCGGCCCCGGCGGCGGCGGGGCCTGGTCTTCCCCCGGCGCGACGGGGCGGCGCGGGCCGCTCCTTCGGGTGCAGACGCGGGTCACCGCGGCGTGGCGGCACGCGCCTCCTGGCGGGCGTGGCGCGGCATGGCCGGCT
>NC_041391.1:696390295-696395215 GCF_002162155.2 Triticum dicoccoides | reverse complement strand
GCGCGGGCTGCGGGCGGCGTGGGCAGCGGCTGGGGTCCGGCTTCGGGCCCTCAGAGGCTGCGTTGGTTCCCCTCCGTCGCGGGCGTGCGGTGGTGGTGCGGCTCGGCCGGTGGCGGTCCGGCGACCTGGTGGTGGTGGCCGGCGGCGCGCGTGGTGGTGGTGCTTCCTCTTGGCGGCTCTCTGTGCGGGGAGGCAGGGGAGCGGCTTGGACAGGGGCGGCGGCGTCGACGACGTGCCGGCTGCAGCGCAAAGGCGGGAACTTTACGGGCCTCGAAGATCCCGGCCGGGCCTGTGCGGCCACGGGCCTGGTATGTTCCTGCTATTGCGTCCGGTCAGCTACCGTCGAGACGGTGGAGGTGGGGCCTTCCCGCGTGCCGACGGTGCTGCTGCCCTAATCCCGGCTCCTCTCCTTCTTTGTGCGGACCATGCTTCACGGTGCCGTGGTGAGACGGCGTGAGAAGCTTCGTGTCCGGGTTGGCACAGGGTGATGGTCTGTTTGGTGGCGAGCTCTGGAGTGCCTGAGGTGGTGCTTGGGATCGGAAGAAATCTCTGTTGGCTTGGCTGACACTGACGCGGTGGCGCTTGTGGGTACCGCCTAACCTTCCTGAAGGGCGTCGGGGCTACCCTTCCTCTCTCCTCACAGCGTACTGGGGGAAACCCTTGGCAGCAGCGTCGTCATCGTCGTGTTCCTTTTTGGAGGTGCTGATTGGTACCGGCGCTTCGGATGATCGGAGCTTGGTGGGCGATCTCCGGTGGGTGCAGCGGCCTCAAGACTTCTTCGTTTTTTTGTCGATCCGCCGTTGTTGGCATTAGTTTCTTTTCTATTTTCTATTTCTTTCCTTTTGGGCGTGACTGTGCTGCTTCCGCCCCAGCACCTATCGTTGAATGTTCAGTTGGTTGCTTTGTATACAAAACGGGGAAAACCCCTTTCTCGGCAATTAAGTTGGTGGGTTCGACGGGTCGGATCGAAGCCGTTCCACCGGCTATTTATATGGCCGGGACGGTGGTGCGTACGGCTACCGGCCCAACATCCAGTGTCGCCCACGTCCTTCCCTGGCGATAGGACGGCCTAGCATACATAGGAGCAACAACGGGCGGCAACACATGACGAGCAGCGATGTTGTAGCATATATAGTGCCTCTCCACTGCCGGCCATGCCTCCCAGCCACCTCCACTCGCGAGTAACTCGACATCCTTTCCCATCGCATGTAAAATGAGTCTGGACCACTCTGTCCAGACGGATGCGGACGGTCTGATGGTGTGCTTTGGAGATGCCCTTAGCATGTTCCATTTGCTCACAACACAATCTTTTTTCCGTCTCGTAAACATTTTTGACCTTTCTTCTCTAAAGTTTCTTACAACAACAAAAGCACTTGAAGCCGTGGCTAGAGGGGCTGCAAACGCCTCCTCCTCCTCCTCCTCGCCCGGTGGTCGTTGTCACCGGGGCGGCAACCCTTGCACGATCGGTGTGGAGTTGGGTCGGAGGGGGTGGCCCCTCCCAATCCAGATCTTGCCTCTGCAGTTGGCGGAAACCGATTTTGTTGTCGGCACTGCCATAGGTGGCGGTGTAGTTGAGGGTTGAATCTTCGTCCATGGAGTGTGGTGGGGCTCGAGAGGATGTGCCTTTCTATGCCGCACAGGTGGGTGGTGTAAGCATGGTCTGGTTTGGTATCGGTGTGCGGGGGAGGGGGTGTTGGGGTCCTAGGCTCTGGACCAGCAACCCTAGGTGGTGTTCCGCATGATTGGCTCTTCGGCGAGCATCGTGTTCGCGGTGGTGGTTGTGTTCCTTGGTCGTGTAGCTAGGGGACAAGAGGTGTAGCGGCGAGTCGCCCGAGCTTGTTTTTATTGCGGTGGTTGTGGCGGCGCCCAGATCAAGATCTAGCAGTATGAAGTTATCTTGGACGTCCTTGTTAGTTGTTACCTTGTGGGACATGGGTGAGGTACGGAGCGAAAGCTCCGCGCCTTGCCACGAGTGTTGTTTTCTGCTTGAGGATGTCATCACGGTTCTCCAGCTCCGCGCTTTGTCGAGTATGAATAAAATTAATTAGCATGATGTGATACGTGTTTCCTCTTGTTTTTCTCATCTAACCCTACGCGGCTAGGTAACATCTCCCTCCAAACTTCACCAGTGCGTCGTAGATTCGCCTCCCCTCCGCCTGCTGCTCCGTCGATCAGCGGTGGGGAGGGAAGTCCCGGTGCCTCCGCTCTGGTTAGTTTAGGTGAGGGTTTTTAGTCCTCGCAGGTGCATCTCTCGGGTGGATGGGGGCGCTTCTTCTTTGAGTTGTCTTCCAGGCTCCGATCCTCCTCGAGTTCATCCATCATGCGCTATCGACGGAGCTTCGGTGTAGATTCCTTATGTCTCCTTGGAGCGTTGTGGTTAGGATTTCTGATTGTGGCGAATTTGATGCCAGGTGGTTCAGATCTATGCAAGAGTTCAACGGTCACGACTACGGCTATAGGGCGTTGGTCCTTAGAGGCACGTGCACAAGACTTCACGGCTATCATCGACAAGGTCAAGCCGGCTCCAATAAAGGAGCAGCGACAGCGGTGCGTCGGCGGCAGTAGTGGTCGTTCGGTGGTCTTGAAATCTCGATGTAATTTTTATTATGTTTGATTGAGATGCTTTAATTTGATCTTTGGGTCAAATTTACAAGTAGATCTGATCCTTTTCTTTTTAAGTGAATAAAATTACAGGTGATTCTTAAAGGAAAAAGGTTACAGATTTGCCACGTGCAGTGAACACGAACAGCGGAGCCAGATGAACACGGAGATGATGGCGAGTGGGCCCTGTGGTCAGACGGTGGATACATGGTTTGGCAGAGCCGGGCGACGGGCTGTGCGTTGCGTGCTCCAATCCTCGACTTGCAACATGCGGTGACTGCTTGGAGCGCGCGACGTCGCAGGCTCGAGCATGTACCGTTGCACGCACCGGCCTTAGCAAGCCAGTATCGGCGAGTAAATTGCACCTATGGTCCTTGTACTAGTTGGCATGTAACACAACGGTCCTGCAACTTGTAAAATGCTTCAATACGGTCCTTGAAGATGGAAATACGTCACACATATGGTCCTGCCTACGTCTCCTGATGTGCAAAGTATCACATGAGTGTACAGTACAGGTACAGAACCCACATGTCAGCATGCGAAAGAGGAATAAAATGGAAAAATAAATTGCACGCTGGGATTAGAACCCGACACCTCCTGCCAAATTGACAACACAAGCTAGCCAAATGCCACGCAGAGCTACCCGCGTAACGAAAATAGCTCTTTTTTTTAGACAAGTATAGGAATAGCTAGAACGCTACTATTGTGGTGATGCATTTTCTTATGGCGCTTGTGATTTCTGGAGTATCTACAGGCTCTTTTAGCGTCTTATTTCTCGGGGAGGTGATTTGCTACACAGATCGCAACCTATGATTTGCTACACACCCGCCAATAGAGACATAACAAAGACGACATCGATCGAATTTTGGCGGGGCCGCATCTCAAGTTTGTTGTCATTTTGGCATAGTGTCATCATCCCCGAAGAGTATTGACGACGACAGTCATCTAACCATCCTATAAATCAAGCAAAACAGATGTGCATTCTCATCCATAACTAGATCTAGCATAGTCAGTCGGTGATTCTAGCACTTCTAGCATGCCTCCACCGACTAACGGAATATCATTTCCCTAATTAGGTTCTTGATGTGGTATCTTTACATGTGCTGCCGTGGTGCTCTCTCGAGGTGTCAGCGGCCGGGTATTTCTGTTTGGCTTCTTCAGCGAACACCCCTCTCTGTTTTTTGTCTTTCGTCTTGTGTTTGGCTGGTCTTACGTGTCTACCCTTGTAATTTCTTTTGCAGCTATGTGTTTTTCTTCTGAATAAAGTCACTCTATTAGTTGGAATATAACACGCGATGTGGTTCTTCCCCCGGCCAATCTCGAAGAAAAAATAATTAGACGGGACAAAACACCTAGCACGCCGCCCAATAGATTTGTTTTCCCAGATCCACGAGGCCACACCTTTACAAGCCTACCACCAGCGTTGAAATGAATAGTGACAAGGGAAGGAGGGTGAATCGCTATGTTGCTGCCGCTGCCTCAACATTGCTGGTAGTACACGCAAAAAATTGTTTCCCATGATCGGGTGTAGTTACTCCCACTTCTATTTGATACGTATGTTCTAGGTAGTATCTTTTGTACCGGAGAGTATGTACGCGTAGTATATAATATATAAGAATGTTGAGATAGTATATATACTACTTTTTAGGTAGCATGTACCTTTTTTATCATACTCATTTTTATGTACAAGTATGTACGTATTTCATAAATATAATAAAAACCATGGGTCAACTTATTTTTTTCATATAACGCATTTTGGAGTATCTTATATATAATATGTGAACATACTGTAACACCCCAAAATTTTAACGAGTTTGTTTTTTATCAAGTAAAATTTGGCCAGAAATAAAATTTTGAATTATATTAGATCATTTATTTATTTCAGAACCTTCACTGTTTTCTAAAATTCGTCCCTCCACATATATAAAATTTTGGAAAGTATTGTGGGCTTTGAAAGTTCTACTAAATCATTTCATCTAACTTTTAAAAATTCAGTAGGAAATACTTTTATAATAAAAATTGCCCAAACCAATTCTTTTAATAGCATTTTTAGGCTTTGAAATGATCCTGTTGCACTAAAACTATTTCAAATAATTCTTTTAAAACCCCACAAAAATTATCAGAGGTCATCTGAGGCCTATAGATCACTTTTATGCCTATACTAGAGGTGTGTAGTATAATCTTGATCTAATAAAGGACGTAACTAGCTATGAATGAATTGCAAAGATCCTAGCATTACACACAATCATTTATGAGCAGATTTTGGTTAAACATTCGGCTGGATGAAACTATTCAATAAACCCGAATAAAGAGAGTGAA